>NC_079429.1:15018590-15053590 GCF_026213295.1 Gadus chalcogrammus
TGCGTGTGTTTGTAAACATCCATGTGCATTGATTAAATTAAAACTAACAATTTTTAATGATTGTAAATAGAGTACACTCATATGTTAATATTCTGGTCTTCATACGTCTTTTAAATCCATTTGTAAAATTACTAGAAATGTATTGCTTGAGTTAGAGTAGTGTTTGTATATGTTCGAAAACACACCGATGTCCGCCATGTTTGATGGCCGTTTTGAAATTGAATGACATATCTGTATGACAGAGCTAGAGTCCTGCCAAAAGCTGGGAAGTACCAAGACCGCCTGGGGGTATGAGTAATACAACATATTGAATTCCTGTCCCTGTGATCATAATAACTGTCAACCTCTCAAAGATTGGCCGCCAGAACCATAGCTCCAACATGGCCCTAATGATGAGTGCTCAGTTCCAGCTACCTAGCCTTTTCGTGTATTATGTAAGATTGTCACACACTAGCGCATATAAGATGATGACTTGGCATAGAATTTACAGACTTTAATTGAACTTGCCGGAATACGAGCTTCGATGGAAGAGATGTCTTTGTTTACTAACAAGACAGAGGAAGTTGAAACAGGGCAGACGTGCCGGAATTCTACTACTATTTAAAACTTTTAAATAAATGCTTCCAATCCTTCTACTGGCTAATGTTCAATCGATGTGGGTTGACACAGAGATTCCTGACCAGGCCGTAACATCGGCTGGATTCCAGGTCTTTAGCCAGGACAGAACAGTTGATTCAAGCAAGCACAGTGAGCTCTGTGCTATGGTGAACCTTCTATGAGCTATGGATTAAGCAGCACTTGCATCATGTTGCTCCCCACTCCTTGAGTTGCTATGTTTAAACCCTTCTATTTTCCCCGGGAGTTCAGATCAGTCATTCTGAGTTAGTCTATATCCCCCTTTATCTCCCAAGGCACACAAGACCATTGCTTCGGTTGGTCTGCAAAAGAGGAACCGTTTTTTTTTTGGAGTTTCAAACAGAGCCAGTATGAAGAAGGTCCTCCCTAAATCCCACATGTGGAGAGCCGGCCCTGGACCATTGTCAAACCACATTCTGGGACAGCTACAAACCCCTCGCTCGCCTTTCTTTTGGAAAGGCTGAACATGCCTACATTCTTGTCCTTCCCGCATGCAAACAAAGGCTTCCACAGGTCAGGCCAGCTCTGAAAGTGGAGTGATGAGACAGTTTCTACACTCATGCCACGACTGGCTGAGGTATGAAGAGGCAGCCGGTGAGGACATAAACGAGTCTCCTGCCACATTCACCACTGCATCGATGTTGTCCCCAAGAAGGCTGTCTGATCTTTTCCTAAACAGATGTCCTGGGTTGATGGCCACTATAACTCCAGGAATCCTGACCAGTAAACAAAGGCCAGATTCGACCTTCGCCCGGCCATCAGAGAAGCAAAAAGGGCAATAATCGACCAAAGTAGAGTCTAACTACAACTCCACATGCGCTCAACAGACTACAAGGGACAACGACTTTTACCTGCGCTTAGAGAGGGACAGCGACCCAAACCTGCAGTCACTGAGTGCTAAGTCAATGGATCAACTGTATCCGAGGCTAGGCAAGGCTAGGGCAGATCAGCTAGTAGAGGTCTTCAGTGATTTCCTTAACCTCTCCCTCAGTGTGTCCTCTCGGATCACCTGCTTCAAGAGGACCACCGTTGTCCCTGTGCCCAAGAGCACCCTAGCCCCCTTCATGATTGACTACACGCCTGTAGCATTGACCTCAGTCATTATCCAGAGCTCTGAGCAGCTATTCAAGGAGGACAGAGAGGAGGACGGTACCTGCATCGCCTCAAGACGACAACCTCTCTCTCAACATCAGCAAGACAAAGGAGATGATTTTGGACTACAGGAGGCAAAGGGAGCATTCCCCGATCACATCAATGGAACTGTGGCGGAAGGGTGCAGCATCTTCTGGTTCCTTGGGTTGCACATCAACAATGAACTTACCTGGTCGGCCCACACAGACAAGGTGGTAAAATCAAGTGAAACGTCTCTTCTTCCTGAGGAGGCTGAGGAAGTTTGGTATGGATCCAGTCGTCCGCCGAAACGTTTACAGGTGCACTTTTGAGGGCCTTCTGACCGGCTGCATCTCAGTGTGGTACAGGGGCTGCACAACCAAGGTCCGTAAGGTGCTAGGCAGGGTGACAAGACTGCAGAACACCACATCATTGGCAGAGATCTCCAGGACACCTCCAACACACCCTGACTCAGGATATCTCTCAGGACTCATTGCAGACTTTTTTGAGATGGACACATTACTGGTCCATCTTGTCTCTCTCCGGCAGACTGAAGGAAGGTTTATCATCTAGAGCCATCAAGCTTTTCAACAGTAGGGGTTTTCTTACATTCGCTCACTTTATAACCGTTTTAACCTAAATACTTTAATAATTGATATTCAACCTCATAATTGCGTGCAACTGTCATAACTTGATTTTGGATAAAATTGTTATTATGCTTGTACCCTATAATATAGTTATTGCTTTCTTGTGTATTTATCTTTAGATTTATATGTTATTTAGTATTGTGGTTCAGCGTTCTCTTTCTTTCAAGAGTTTTATGCCCTAAATAGGTATTTGCTGGCAACTTATCATAAGAATATTGGTGCCCAGTCAGTTTTTGGCATCCGACAATAAAATACTTGAAAGTTGATATACTACAAATGCAAAAAAGTGTCAAACAATAAGCATATCAAATGGAAATAAAACGTTTGAAAGGTGTAGTTATCTATCTTCACTTTTTCTCTTTTCACTGTCAATGTGTTCTTTTGCCTCCGGATATTGTGAACGTTAAAATTGACTTTATGGATGTGAAAATAATTATAAACTGTCTATGTTTGGTTTGAAAATGTGTAGAGTTAAATTAACATATATATATTTGTTTTAAGGAAATAAGCCCATCCAGAAGAGGGCAGTGTTAAGACATGATGTGTTGGGCTCGGTGTTGAGAACAAAGAACTTGCATTGCCTTGCTGGCCTAAACAAAGTCTCCAGCTAGACAAGGGTTGTGTATCTGTCACACAGATCAAGGATTTGTTTATGAAGTTGCTCTGAAAGTCAACTCATGGTCACTTTTCAACTCTAACTTTTAATAAATCAAACTACTATCACAAATCTATTTGTTCTGAATGATAAACAAATTCCCCTGTGTTAACAGGCAACCATTCTTAAAATGATTTTTAAACCTGAAGATATCCCAATTTACCAACAATTTGTAATGTAATGTAATGCAATGTCTGTGTAAAGTGTTTACAAGTTTTCTTGGAAAACAGGCATATGACTGCAAGATGTGAGCGATAAAATAGTACAAGACAGAATTGGCATTATTCTCATGTGCTTTGGAAAATCGAATTAAATCATATCTGCCTAACACCTCGACCTTTAACATTTATGGATGTAATCTTTGTTTTAATTTAAATAGGGAGATTAGGCCATCGTTCAAACATATCATATCTCTCTTTGGGACAAAATAATACAAAAAAATATGAAAGGGGAGAAAAAGAAGAGTGGACTTTAAAGTCTTTAGAGCGTGTGAGAGCGCGAACACGAGCGAGTGGACGAGGCTGGGCTAGGTAAGGTCATTTAATGGTTAGCTTGGGAGAAGCTAAATAGAGATACGCAGACAGCCCATGGTGCTGTCTGGGGGAGAGATAACGGCACAGGGGTAAGTGAAACTGTCATGCTTTGGTATCATACAAGTACAAGAGTTGCTGAAAGCATTTCTCCAAATGTCATGGAGAACATTGAGATTCAGGTCTTATTCACACACCTCATCAAGGTGAAATAATAAATAAAAGAAAATCAGATTCATTACAAGTCTGGTCATTTCTTTTATAGAGATGTTCCAGGTGCACTTTAACTGACCATAGTTGACGCATACACAAGCTTGGGCACACACACACACACGCACGTACGCACAAACACGCACGCACGCAAGCATGCATGCACACTCATGCATGCACTCACGCACACACTCAGTTCCTAATATTGAAGCAGGACTAATATTATATACAAACATTAATACCGATATGTTGACACGCAAAATGTTTATTTTTGTGTGTCAGGTTGTGCGGGTGTGTGATCTTTGAATCTGATATGGTAATATTATTTTGACACACACACACACGCACGTGCACACACTAACGCACGTGCACACACTAACGCACGCACACACACACACACACACACACACACACACACACACACACACACACACACACACACACACACACACACACACACACACACACACACACACACACACACACACACACACACACACTTCTACACACCCTTCCACATTCTGCTCTAGAGAGTGTATGTTCTAACTCATCCACCCCATGGGCAACAATCCCATGGCAATCTTCTCCCCCCTCTTTTCCCTTCCTCATTTCTCCATCTCCTCAAATCTGCCAAGAGGAAATACCATCTAGTTCTCTCCTTCTCCCTCCCCGACCCCCTCTCCTCTCTCCTCATATAGAGTCGTCCCTTCTCCTCTCTTCTCCACGTATCTATGGTCTCTTACATTTGAATCTTTTCCCTCCTCCTTTTCATTTCCGATCTCTCCTCCTCTTCCTCCTCTAACCGATCTTTTTCTTGTTTTCTTGTTTCCTTGATTGATTTCTCCCCTCTTTTCTTTAATCTCGGTCCAACTGTTGTGGCGCCCCTCTTCCGTCCCTGTTTAGTCTCTCTCTCTCTATCACTCCTGTTTATCATCAACTCTCTCCCTCCCTTCCCCTCTCTCCCATCTCTCCTCTCCCAACATCTCTCCCTCACTCTCTCCTCCTCCTTCCCTCTCACTCTCCCTTCTCTTCATCCCTCTGTCCCGCCTTCCTTTGACAGAGCTGCCCTGTGTCACACCCACACACACACACAAACACACACACACACACACACGACACACTTATACTTTGACACACATACACAAACACACACACACACACACACACTTTCTCTCCCTCTCTCCACCTCTCTCCCTCTTTCTCTGTGAGGCTGGCTTTGTCTCCACGCTGCTTCTCTGTGGAGAGCACCTCGCTCCTCTCCTCTCCTCTCTCCTCCGCGCTCCTCCGACCGGACGCCTCCCCGCAACGCGCCACCATTCCCCCCCCGGAGAGCTCTGCGCTGGCAGCCCAGCCCCGGTCGCGGCTCAGCCTGGGGAGAAAGTCCCTGGTGGTGGCCGCCGTGGGGGTGATGCTGGTGCTGGTGCTGGTGGTCCTCATCCCTGTGCTGGTCAGCTCCGTGGGCGCTGCCGGGGACGCCGAGCAGACCCCCTCGCACTTTGAGATGCTGGGCACCTGCAAGATGGTCTGCGACCCCTTCACCAACACGGAGACGGGTGTCATGGAAACAGGCGGCGGCGGTGGCGGCGGTGGTGGCGGCGGTGGCGGCGGCGGCGGCGGCGGCGGCGGCGCGACGACAGACCCCCCCTTGGACGACAACCACCTTCAGGACGCCTCGGACGCCGTCCGCCTCTCGGGCCCGTCGCCGCTGCCCACCTACGGAGTCTTCGGGCCGCAGGGTCGGCACGGACGCCCCGGGAAGCCCGGACCCCCGGGACCGCCCGGAGAGCCCGGTCCGCCGGGACCCAAGGGCCCGCCGGGGGACGGCGTGGACGTGGTGCGGGCGGGGGCCCTGGGCGCGGTGGGAGGTCGGGGGGCGGTGAGCGCGGCCACGTACAGCACCATGCCGCGCGTGGCGTTCTACGCGGGCCTGCGGAACCCGCAGGAGGGCTACGACGTGCTGCGCTTCGACGACGTGGTGACCAACATCGGCGAGAACTTCCAGGGCCCCTCGGGGAAGTTCATCTGCAAGATCCCCGGGACTTACTTCTTCATCTACAACGTGCTGATGAGGGGCGGGGACGGGACCAGCATGTGGGCCGACCTCATCAAGAACGGCCTGGTGGGTAGTAGTCTTCCCTTCCTTTGATGTTTAGCCCTCATTCCAAGTACCCAAACATTCTCAGATCTGTTGACTTATTATCATTATTTAATCATTCAGCAGACGCTTTTATCTAAAGCCACACACAGTTGATCCAGAGACAGCTCATCAATGACTGTTATGGGTATTGCTCAAAGGGTGCCTACCGGTTAAAAGGGGCGCTGTTAGGCTGGGGGTCAAACTCCCTAGCCTCTCTTCTTCCCCAAAAACATATATTTTTGGGATAATTATCAATATTCTGTACAAGCACAGCAAGTCAATACTTCCAAATGGAGAAAGTAGAAGTACTTGTCTATGTTTACCCCTTTCCATAAACTGAGCTCACTGTTTTCATGTGTTCTGACGTTTTTCCGATAAGTAGCGGTTGTGTTCATTGACTGTGCACTTGACCAGAGCAAACTTCAACCGGAGGGAGGGACTTCCCCTGTGAAAGCTCTTCAAGCTCCAAACAATAACTCTAATGGGCACATTACATTACAACTGCCCGAGCCTGATTTGCGCGCTGCAGTGACCCCGCGCCGATAGATCGGAGGAGTGCAGTAGAGTAGGCAGTGTGGTGGAAGTCTTCCGTGAGTAGTCATGCGATCATGTGCGCAGCGATGGGCGAGTTGCACGTTAGCCTGGTGCTACACCACGCGATGACAATGCCCAGTGGCATGCTGTCAGCCCCTGCAACGCTAACCCATTACACCTCCCCTCATGCACACCGCAAAGAGGGGAGAGAGAGAGAGAGAGAGGGAGAGAGAGAGAGAGAGGGAGCATGCCCCTATCTCAACTTGGCACACATCAAAACGGGGCCCGCGGGCCGGCCAGGTTCAAAGCAGGTGCCCTTTGAAATACAGGGCGCTTCACGCAAACCGTGTGGTGTTGCTGGGAGATATCTCCCCCCCCTGACACCCCGCTGTAAAAGGTTTTAAATATATGAAACTGTCAAATTCCCCATATTCATGTCTTCTAATATGTTTTAAGCCCTGGGTGCAGCAGCCCGTGATCAAACATCATGTCAATCAAAGCCCGGAGACCATTTGAAGCGAGGAGATTGGCCAAATAGTCTGGTGGTGGACGGACTGATTATGATGGAAGTCACGCGCTCCCAACAGGTTTATAATGAGAGGGATGTTTGGTCTTGTTTAATCTCCCAGCATTTTTAATCCAGCCATTTTAGACCTATGATAAATAAAACTGTCTGTGCTGCCATGGCTAGATACGGTAATATAATGTTAATATTTATCCCAGGTGGAAAGGTTGTAAGCATCAGAAATAATTAAAAAGAGCTGTCTATACATATTTATATGATTAGAAACCTGTAAGCCCAACAGCAAGATCAACAACTATTATTTCCTGCAAAATGGTTCATCCTCTTGTAACAAAGGTGGTGGCCAATTAATTTGCACAATCTTAGCATCATCATCATCATCATCATCATCATCATCATCATCATCATCATCATCATCATCGTCATCATCATCATCCTTGCTCTAGAGTCGCAGACCCCTAATGACCATCTAGTTTCACCCCTTTCAGTTCAAACGGCTCCTTATCAAAGTGTTTGGTTATTGGTTGATTATTGAAGTCCCATAACCAACACAACTACGGCAACACCAAAAAGTACTAAGGGCACCAATACTTTTTGAACCCTGCGTTTGAAGGCAAGTTAAAAAATAATAAGGGGTAGTTGCTTGGTGATTCACTCTGCTAGTGTGCTAGACACAAATTAGCCTCATGGCTACACAGGTTAAATTCCCATCAACCCAAATCCCGTCTTCCGACGCTGTCCATAAAAGGTGACCCTACGGCGTTTTCCGTTCCACAGCAACCATATGCACCAACAGACAGAGGAAGGGTTATAGCCAGGGTTGGCACTTGTAAGAGGGTTAGATCAGGGTGAGCAGGGGGAGGGGGAGGAGGAGGACGAGGAAGAGGGGGAGGAGAAAGAGGTCAGAGCAGAGATGCCCTCATCTCCCTGACATCCATCATCACATTGTCACACAGGGTTGAACGTGTCCTACTCTGTGAGCCCCGTCCCCGGCCCAGGGCACCACGGAGCTAATTACAACTGCAGACCGGCCTTCGTGGTTCTCACTTTGCCCGCAACCTGTCGCAGCAGTCTGGGCGTCTGGGAGGAGGGGGATTGATAGCGCCCTCCCTCAGAGGTCGGCTAGAGGTTCAGCACGGCATCCCGACTGGTAACCCTTCGCCAGATTAGGGACCGCTTCCGCCCTGCAGCGGGCACCAGAGGGAGAGTTTGATGCTGTACTTTGGATCATATTTCAAAAAGGGATTTTAATGCTAAAAACAGCCGACAATGACTTGAGAAGGGATATGGCCTAAGGAATATGAGGTCCGTCCCTCTGACTTGGCGTGTCTGGACAAACATTACACCTTACTCATTGTCCGACACATACGACCAAAAACAAAACCAATGCCTTAGTTTGTGCACGTCACTCTACCCCTCCCATCTTCTTCTCCTCCTTGCTCACCATCACCACATCATTCTTTCCATTTCAAAGTAAATTAGCAGGTGCATTTGTCTAAAGCGACTTGGCTACAATGCTTACGGGTCAAGCTTTGCGCCGATATCTCTACAGTGAGGCGGTACTGCACTCACGGGGGGGCGGTCCAGGATCCAGAGCCTGTAGTCTCGGTCGCCAGCGTTAGCGCTGCTAGGCGACCCGGTGCTAACCCTGTCTCTCTCCAGGTGAGGGCCAGCGCCATCGCCCAGGACCAGGACCAGAGCTACGACTACGCCAGCAACAGCGTGATCCTTCACCTGGACGCCGGCGACGAGGTCTTCATCAAACTGGACGGGGGCAAGGCTCACGGGGGCAACAGCAACAAGTACTCCACCTTCTCAGGGTTCATGCTCTTCACAGACTGAGGGGGTGTCCAAAGGCCGAATCCACCGACATCCACTTCCTGCCCTTCCACTCGGCTCTCTGGCGAGGCAGGTTGGCGTTGTCTCTAGTCACTGATCCAGTCTGTTATGTAATGTTTGTTTTTTTGTCTTTGTTCAAAAGAGAGCCCCCTGCACTCGGAAACCCACAAATGTTATTTTTGCGGTGAATTCTCTTTCGGCAGCATGACGTTTGGTGTGACAGATTTTTTCAAAAGCAGAAACGTTTATCCCCCCCTTCCCTTCTAACACAGATGGACAGCTTCTCTGTGCTTCCTGGACGTTGTGGGTGATGTGCCTGTGTAACTCAAATGTGTGATGTCAGAACTAGGCCAGACCTATCATGGTCCAGTAGGCAAAAAATATTCAAATTATTTGGTGAGGGAGGGGGTAGGAAGGGGAGGCTATTTCATGCATCCCGTTATTCTCAACGAGGGTAGGGCAGTTTATTGAAAATATGATATCTACATATTCATATTCAAATTGAAACATATTGTAATGTCGGGTGCAGGGGACTCTTCATGGCGGCCATCCGTTGCTCGTAGTAACCGTCTGCCTCAAGCGTTGTGCTGTTCCTTATCACCCATACGTCGTAGTACAACGTATTACAGCGTGCCTGCCACTGTGGGGGGAGAAAGAGAGGAGACCCGTGTAATTGGCTGATTGAGACAGAGGCGAGCCACGCTATTGGTGGATTGAGACAGAGGTGAGCCATGCTATCGGTCGATTAAGACAGAGGTGAGCCACGCTATTAGTGGATCAAGAGACGCAAGCCGCATGATTGGTGGAGAGAAAGATAGGTGAGCCACGCTATTGGTGGACAGGGAAAGAGGCGGGCCACCTGGAATGACGTGAGCCATAAGATGGGTGGACAGAGAGTTGAAGCCAGGATTTTAGGGTAAAAAAGACCAACCGTCATCGTCAGCCGGGCGGTCGGGCTGTCACTCTGAATCCCTGCGGTGGATCCCTGCGCCCACGCGTCCTCCTTGTACCTGCCTGGCTGAGCAGGCGTTCTCTCACGCTGCCGCGGATGGTCATTTAGGATGACAGACGCTTTCCTAAAAGGTTGTTTGCTTGTGTTTTTGTTGTGACTACCTGGAAACACCATGTCATGTGATGTTATGTTTTGCATATTGTGCAGGTGGGTAACATTGTACATTTTGAAATTGATAATTGATGTATGAACACATTCAGAGAAGTCTATATATATATATATATTTATTTGTGTGTGTAATAAATTAATATTGCTGTTGGTCGTTACTCTAATGATACTAAATGTGTGAGAGAATCACAGGTGATTTATAAATCTATTCATTTGTGACCTCGGAAGTAAAAATACATTTTATTGTATTCATTGATAATGGTGACGATGACAATGAACAAATGGCTATGCTTGATGAGAAATCAAATGTAACGTAGTCTTTTTTTCTAATCTGTTCTTCAATGTTCATGCCTTTCGCTAATAAACATAGGGTCTCATAATTGGCAGTCACTTATTTACGTGTTGTTATTGATCAATCCATCAAGTCAGCTGTTTATTCATCAACTCCCTATTCAAACCTATGTGATTTTCTTCCAGGGAAATGTAAAGCTAATCAGCCATCAGAATACGACCAGGTCAGGAGCCAATCAAAACCCCTTCAGATCAGGAGCCAATCAAAACCCATTCAGATCAGGAGCCAATCAAAACCCCTTCGGATCAGGAGCCAATCAAAACCCCTTCAGATCAGGAGCCAATCAATACGCTGATGATCAAAATGCCAAAAGGCTCACAAAGATAATTGTGCCTCGATCACAATCAGAGGGATGGCCGGCTCTGTCCTCCTGGTGGTGTGCTGTGGGAGGCCTATTTCATACAACCGGCTTTGTTGAGCCGGCTTGGGGACTGCGAAATGACGTGAAACCCAGGACAAAGTCAAGGCTCCAGCTGACGGCAGCCTCGGAGACAGCTTGATACCCACGGGGAGGGGTGCTCCGAACTACAAGCTAATAGACGTGGTGGTTTTTATGAGACTTGGCTCTGGGAGTGGTGGAGATATATATATATACCAACAGCTTGAGTGAGTGCAGACACGGCTTCTCTCGCTCATTTTGTTTGATTTCAAAGTCTTCCGCACAGAGAAGAAAAGCTTGGCCGTCGGCGATTTTCCACCAAGCGTCGCTAAACTTGTGAAAACTTGTAAACATGCCAAATCAATGATTATTATCTTGAGTTGAAATATGATATTTATTCAAATTTAGACGATCCATAGCTATGGAAGAATATAACGTTTACATAGAGTAACACCTGCTGTTTCAATCACTTCTCTTCAACCCACACTGTGCGCATTGTTTGTGTTGCAATCACAAAATCTACAACCACCGTCTAACAAAGGTAAACACTTCAATCAAATAAAGACAAAGTCCTTTGACCTACACACACTGTACGCACCACGTCCGCCGCGCCGCGAAGCTTCTGCGAGTCATCTGAAATGTATTTGCAGCAGGAGCGCTCTGCCAGCCCGCGGCCCGGCGTCAGAGCCTGCTCGTCTAAAGACAGCACTTTCCTCCAGACCCAATTAAGGCCGAGAGGCGGAGGGGCCCTGGCCGCCGAGGTCATCCGGCCCATGGGGGGAGCCCCGCGCCAGGGCAGCGGTGGCGGCTTTCTCCTCCCAGGGTGGATGAGCCCATCGTTGTCAAATTAGAGAGACCTCATGTCACAATGTCAGAGAACAAGAGCCCGCGGCCGGTGAGAAGGAGCACTGGAGAAAACCTTCAGAAATGACCAATCGCTCCGGGGCCGACAACAGTGTCGCAACTTTACTTGGCTTCCCCGCCGTGGGAGAGGGTTCCAACGCTGTGTTTATCAGCTCAGAGGATGGAAGAAAACAACAAGAAGAGTCCTTGTATCACTTGTAATAGTGAAAATGTGCATCCTGTGTATTCAAGATTGCCTGCATGTGTGTGTGTGTTTGTGTGTATGTGTGTGTTTGTGTGTGTGTGTGCGTGCGAGTGTGTGTATTTGAGGGTGCTTGCATGCGTGTGTGTGTGTGTGTGTGTGTGTGAATACATGTATACATGAAATGAGTACAGGGGGATGTTAACTACAATCTTATCTTGATCTAGATTGCTACTTGCTGCAAACAGTTCAAGTGGAAAGGACTCTTCTCCTCTCCTGGTAGACATCCTCCCTCCCTGACCATCCATGCAGCACAGAGAGAAGGAGGAGGATGGGGAGGGAGGAGCAAGTGTCTCAGCAGACAACTTGCGTGACAAAAACATGGCTCTAATTACATGCTCGAGTGTTTGTTTTCGATGAAGAGCCTTAAAAGCTGATCGTGAGGGGTGGAGTTGGCCCCTGGGGGCCATTCCTTTAAAGGTATAAAATGAGGGTTCTGCCTCTGGGAGTCTCTCAATCAAAACAATCACAAGGACGTAGTTTGATGACCCAGACGGCTGTAGCTTACGTTATATGGTGGATTCAGTCGTTGGGTAGCCCTGTCCTGTTATTCGTGGTCAAAACAAAGACCCTAAAACAACCTCAGTTGAACGTTGTTGTAAAGTCTAACCGTTATGGTACGCAGTAGCTCGGTTGCTGGCATGAGCCACTAAACCAAACATATAGCAAAGGTCTAGTTGTTTTTCAATCATTTCATTATAAAATGTTGATAAATTAGAAGTGTGAAGCTCAATCTCTTGCCAAGGGGCTTTAGAAGAAGGGGGATCGGGGGGGAGAGACGATGTTCCAGGAGCTCGTCTTGTCTGAGGACAGGTCAGCTCTTCTAGGCGTTGTATCGCAGCTGAATTAAACAGGAGATTCATTCAGGATCGGCCGGCTGCCCGTCATCAGAGAACACTGTTAGCGCTGGCCTGACATTTACAGGAGGGCCGGGCAAGTGTCTTATCAGCCCGCTCCAGAGTGGCCGTAAGTGATTGAGTGTGTGTGTGTGGGAGTGTGTGTGTATGCATGAATTAATGTGTTTGCGTGCGTCTGGCCGTGTGTGCGTGTGCGTGTGCGTGTCATTTGGTGCCATAGCAACTTTACAGATAGAAACATTCTTTAGCGTGCATGTATGTGTGTGCATGCATGAATTAATGCGTTTGTGTGTGTGTGTGTGTGTGTGTGTGCGTATACGTGTGCATTTGTGTGTGTCTGTGTGCATGCGTGTGTTTGTGTGTGTGTGTGTGTGTATGTGCGAATTATGCGTTTGTGTGTGAGTGTGCGTGTGTGAATTTATGCGTTTGTGTGTGAGTGTGCGTGTGTGTGTATGAATTTCTGAACATTCCACAGTCCATGAGTGGCTAGGGGATGCTAGCTCTAGTGAGCGTATAATGCGTGATGGTAATGAGCCCCTGCTACTGTTATCTTTAGCATCGCTACTTACCGCAGCGGGAACATCCAAATTAAAGATGGCGGCTTTATCTGTTGGTGCTGTCGGTCGCTTCAGCGCTCGCTGGCTTCCACCACAATTACATGCATTCAAACACCCACATCTTCTCACACACACACACACACACACACACACACACACACACACACACACACACACACACACACACACACACACACACACACACACACACACACACACACACACACACAATCAGCATGATGCCAAAAACAAGCCTAACAACAGATAAAAGCCAATCCCTGCTATATAAAACGAGTTACAATTCCTGTCTTGGTCTTTTTCAAAACATACAAGCAAGCAGTCTGTGAAAGCTCCAGATTAGGGTACTTGACTCCAAGACCAAATCGACCGGCAGATGGTATCTGAATGTATCCGTAGGTCGCTTTGGATCCCATAATGTGGAAATAGTAAACAAGTATTCATGCTGTTTGGAACATGCCGGTAGGTTTTTAAGAGAACAATGCCTTGATTGGCTGGATGCCGCTTTGCCTCTCACCCTTCAACTGATTGGCTCCAGCTCCTCCTCATCCAATCACATCAATCAGGACATGCCTCATACCGCCCAGCAGACAATGCTAGTATTAAACTGGTATTGTTCAGCAGATTACCAGCTGCTCTCAGGTCTATAAACACGTACAGAGAGACAGGGCCAACTAACCACTTGTAGCTCGACAAAGGTTATTGGAATTGGGTTGTAAAGCCGGCCACACGCCGGCGCCGAAGCGCAGCGGTGCGCGTTTCACGCGCGTCAAAAGCCGCCCCGAGCACCAATAGGAAGCTAGGGGCGCTGCAGCACCGTTGGGATATGTTTTGAAAGAAGCAGATCAACAAACATAGTCGGTATAGGCTACCATAACGTCATACCAGTTGCTTTATGACTACATATATGGCCCTGATGCCCATGATCCTCTGTTTGTGCTTACAATGATAGTCACATTAATTCATAGTTACTTTATGTACCGTCAGGCACTTTGTTTACGGTTTAGTCACTTTATTTACTTTCATTGCTCATTATTTTTGCATCGTGGAATTATTCATCTGTCTCAACCATCTCCATATGTACAGGACCTTGTGTCAAGTCGTGATGAACCAAACAGCTTTAAAAAAGCTCTTCTACAGGGGCGGTGACGCTAGGGGACAGAACAGTGGCGTGAAGCCTAGTGGGGCGGCGCGGCGCGGGGTGGGCCAGTGCGTCCGGAGTAATGGGGGGCGTTCTTTTTGACGCGGTGTGTGGTGGGCTTAAGTCTGGACTGGATGTTGAAGATGACACACACACACACACACATATATATATAGATCACACACGCAAACACATACACACGCACAGACACATAAAAACATCACACACTCATACACATACACACACAGCACACACACACACACACGCACGCACGCACACACTCACAGCATAAGATCATGCCCCCCTCTCCTACCAGTCTAACCTCCCCCAGCCCTCCATAGCCCCCCCCCCCCCCCCCCCCCGACCCCAACACCCCCCCCCCCCTAGATCTTACGCCTTTTCAAGCCTCATGTCAGCCGTGTTGTCTCCTCCCTCCCCACCCTTGGCATCCTGGTGACGGTCGCCAGTAGCAACGCCCCCTTGTCCGGGCGTATTCCCTGACTCAGTGTGTGTGTGTGTGTGTGTGTGTGTGTGTGTGTGTGTGTGTGTGTGTGTGTGCGGGGGGGTGCGGGGCTAGTCCTCCTCAGTAGGCTGACAGTGCGGGGGCTGATGTGTCCGGACAGCCTGAGTCATGTGACCGCGCCCGCTCCTCTGGCTTACCGCCTGTCTCATCACCTCAACGCCGCCTCACAAATGAACCGCGACAACTGCCCGCCACGCACACATGTGTGTGTAAATGGTTGTGTGTGTGTGTGTGTGTGCGGGAGGGCGACTGATAGTTATATAGCGTGTGTGTGTGAGAGTTAGTATGTGTGTGTTTGTAATTGTGTGTAGTTTTGTTTCTTTGCATGTATGAGTCTTTTGTGTATGCGTGTGTGTGTGTGTAAGAGTGATTGTATGATGGTGCCCACGGACAGCAATTGTTGTGTTAGCATTGGTGAGTGAGTTATTTGTGAGTGTCTTTGCATGCTTGCAAGATTTTCATGTGTGTGTATGAATGATTGTGTTTGTGTGTGTGTGTTTGGGTCTTTGTTTGTGTGTCTATATGGGTGTGTGTGTGCGCTCGTATGCCCTTGCTCCAGTGTCACCATGAGATGCCAGAGTTCAGCATCGCAGCAGATTTAGCAGGAGTTATCATCCATGGTGTCGGCTCGCATCTGTGGAGCCACTCCAGCGGCGGCAGACAGCAGCGGTTCGGGAAGACACTCCCATCGCGCACGGCTCTGCTCTCAATGTGTAACCATCACCGATGTAATTACCCTCTCTGTTAGGTCAAGTAACGCGGCAAAACACCAGCCGCAACGCGATACGATTGATACGATTAATTAGAGCGCAGAAGGAAGAATCGTCCCGTTGTGATACAGTAAAAGAAGGAAAAGAAACCATAAACAATTCAGAAAAAAAAAGAAATTGAGCATTTGGAAGTGAGTTGCCTAATGTCTTCCTCAGATTAAACCCGAAGTTCAATTTTAAGAAGCTAAAGGGGTTTCTACGAACGATTAAACATGGTGTACCAGCTTAAATGATTACCACAAAAATGCCAATTGTCAACATCCTGTGTTTCCACGGTCAATAAGCTCATTGGGAACGGCACACTCTGTTCCTCTGGAAACACATGGTGCTCAGAAATCAAAGCACTCCTTCCACCCAACGGCCCTCGCCGACGACTAACGCACCACACACCGCAACATCCTGCCGTACATTACAGCACGGAGCACGGCTGAGCAGCCAGAAGCCGTCAACTGCACTCAGTGAGCACAAGTGAAGCTACGGCTGCTACCACAACGACACCAACCCCGGTGTGCAGAGACGCTGTGCGTGAAATCGCCCAGTGTCTCCTCACAGCGATTCCTCCCCGCGGGGTCTCAGCCTGAAAGAGCCCTGACTTCACCCACCTTGATCCCATTGAAAAACACGCCAGGGAACCAGGGGGTTTGTGGCTCCGAACCGCATCCTCCAACCCTTCCTCCAAACAGCGGCTTCCAGGGCCCGCCGATGGAGGGGCGATGCCCAGGGCTGGGGGGGTACCGGGTCCGTTGTGGTGCTGCTGCTACTGACGTTTGACTGGCCATGGGTTACACGTGAGTCCAAAAGAGGAGTTATACGGAGTTATATGGGTCTTGTAAGGACGGAATGATTGACTTAGGTCAGGGGTGCCCAACCTTTTTTGACCCAAGATCTACTTTTCAAGTAGCCAACCTCCCGAGATCTACCAGCAAACCTACCTTCAAGCGGGGGGGGGGGGGTTAGAGAACAATTGTTGACGGGGGGGGGACGGGGGGGGGGGTAGAGAACAATTGTTGACGGGGGGGGGGGGGGGGGGGGGTTGTATCGTGAACCTACGGACTTCAGTGGGGGTTTCATTCCGTCTGCGCACGGCACCTTCTCAACGATAATCAATAATCTTCCTCCCACTCAGGGTGAAAATGGTAGGTCTTAGCTTGTTTCCCCTCAGCCATGCCAACGTTTAGGAGTGTGTAACTACTGTTGACGGCTTTCAACTGCTGTTAACAGCACATGTGCTACCGCACGTATATGTCCCGCGCAAATTTAATTTTATTAAAAAAAAAAAAAAAATTATTATTTTTTTTTTTCTTCACCCCTCGCGATCGACTTGGGATCTGTCGGCGATCTACTGGTAGACCGCGATCGACTGGTTGGGCACCCCTGACTTAGGTAAAACAAAATACAGTATCAGTTCTCAACATAGTTCAGGACTAGTTCAGGCCAGCTCCACTGGCAAAACCCAACGGGTATTTATTAAACAGGCTCAAAAACAGGCAACTGATCAATTCATGTGTATTTAGAGCATGATAAATAAAGTGGAGATCAGTCTGTGACCTTAGTACACAATCCGAAAAAGAAAAATCTTCCATAAAGTCAACATAAAATGTATGGAGAGAGCTCAAGGAGAGCCGGTACCAGGGCCAGTAGCAGGCCTGAGAGATGTGGTTTGTGTCTCGCTGTGAATCCCTTCCAAACAGACACGGTTTATATGGAGGTTATAAGATGCTTGACAACTACTTAACAAAGCTTAATGTACCTCAAAAAATTTCTAGAATCGTCAAATTGTACACGGATGAGGGTTACCATGAATGAGAACAATGTGCAAAAGCACAAGAAAATTATTAAAAGCGAAACGCATTTTATGCTCGTTAAGCAAAAACGTTCTATTTTTGTTGCGTTTCCCCTGTGCTGTTGGATTCAACTAATGCACTACTTGTAATGCGAAACCATTTGGATAAAAGCTTCCACCAAATAGCACATCATTTCATCGAATATTTGAAACCTTGTTAACATTTTGAGACAAAAAGTGTGGAAACACCGACACCGGTTCTGCCAGCCTGGCTCAACATCAGTGGGCTGTGGTGCGAGATCCACCAGACCCAGTACCAGTAGAACCATGAAGGGGTTGGCTGAGCTCCTCGGCTGGCCAGGGGACAGGGCCTGCTGGCTGGGCAGACAGACCTCTAAGAATAGCCCCCTGCCCATCAACTGCCAATGTGTGGTCAAGTGAATACTGTGACAGTTGGGATGTCTGAGTTTGTGATGTCTGTTTATGTGTCTGCTCATGTGTGTGTGAGTGTGTGGATTTGTGTGTGCGTGTTCATGCATGCGTGTTTTTGTCTTTTATACGCGGGTTTGTAGATATGTGTGAAAATGTGTGTGAGAGGCATGAACAGAGCTCATTATGGGATGCCCCTTCATAGGGTTTCCTCCGTGTGCGATGGTGCGTGATATTATTTTCTCTTCCTGCATTATTACCGAAGCTTGTTCGTTCTGTTAACCGTATGTGTGTGTGTGAAAAAAACTCAGAATGTGTGTGTGTGTGTGTGTGTGTTTGCAAGTATATCAATTAGTGTATGTTTATGTGCATGCATACAATTGTGTTTAAGTATGTATGTGTATAAGTTTGTCTTTATGTGCATGTGTGTGTGCGTGAGAAGGCATCTGCGGCTGGCTTGGCCCCCCTGACCCCCTGGTCACCACGCATCACTTCATCACCTCCTGCCACCCAGATCAGAGCCCCGACCTCTGATGAAGAACCTCTTTTCATCATCTTTCTCAAGCTCTACAAAGCCAGGGGGAGATCTCTCCCCCATGCTACTCCCTATCAGGCTTTTTGTCCCTCTGGCTGTAAGGGGAGGGGGGGGAGGGAAGAGTCCCTGTTGTAGTGGGTGACCCTTCAAACGGTGCAACGTGTTTGATTATTAGTCTGAGACAGCAGTTAACTACAATTCTCAGCAGGAGGTGAGGTTTATAATATTCAACAGTTATAATATATAATGTCAAAGACGTCTGTGTAATGTGTGGCGGATGCTTTTACCTTAAGTAAGGCTCATACCGTCTGGTAATACCACTTTGTACAAAGAAGTAGCGCTGCACAGATTCCCTGTAAACATTAGGATTGACACTATATTTAGTGGGGTGATGCGTTTTGGGGAGGGGTGGAGGAGTGAAGATACCTTTGGGAGGGACTGTGCATTTCTAGTGGCTATAAACACAGTTTTATGATAATAGGCTACCGCTTATTTTGTATAGGTCTTTTTGGGCGGTTGGCCAAATCGTACATGTTGCAGGGTCTACAAAGTAATCTCCATTCATTAAATATACCAATTTGGGGGATACTTATTGCTTTCAATACAACAGACATTCTGAGCAGGTGGCCGCTAGTGTAAAGTACAACCCCTGACCCCGGCACTGTTAATGCCCGGCTCTAGGTGCTGAGCTACAACAGGACCACAAACCCTTCACAGCCAAGCAACCAAATACATCCTTCAGAAAGCACTAGCTCTGGGATCAATTGCTTAAATAAGAAGCAACATTATTGGATCAAGAAGGATGACGGCCTAATTGTTTCACCAGAATAATAACTTTTAATTATCAAACACAGTATGCACACCAGACATGTCAATTTTCAGCTTCAGGTGTGTCCTAGGTGAAGTGTTGAAAACTTAGAATTGGGAAAATAAATGGTGTTAAAAACACAAGACGGTGTGTGAAGGTGTTGCAGTTTAACAAAGTGATGGATATAAATACAATTTCTGTTAAATCCTACAGCTTCGTCATACATTAATTTTCACATTTAGTTTTGTGTTCACAATCCTTGTCGTCCTATTACAGATAATAAAATAGAATTACTTGGTGTTTACAGAGTGTTTATATTTATACTATACACTGACTTTCCAAAACATATTCATTGACATGAATAATATCGGAAGTACGTCTAAACCAAATAGTGATTCTGACGGTGGTTTATGACTGTGAAATCAATCAAATAGTTTCTGCATAGTATAGCAACAATTATCCTTTTGCAAAATATATATTCTTTACAATAATCTTCAATTAAAAATCTCTTACTCTTTTCCGATTATTTCACTAAAGCCTTCGTTTATTGCACTGTTATAATCATTAAGGTCAGAGATACTTGGGACTTCATTAACGGGACCTAAAACACTGAAAGCCAAGCCCAGAGACAGCAGCCAACCAACCCAGGCTGCTGTCCGACTGCCGTTTCTGATCACTACCAACTGGGCCAATCAGAGAACCCCAGCTGCAGTAGCCAGTGTTTGGCCAGCGGGGGTCCTATTCCAGTGGTTCTAACCGTTTAGGTTGCTCTTCGTGGCTGAACTACTTCGTAGCCCGTAGGAGGCATGCGAGTGACGCTCCCATGTCACCTAACCATAGTGACTCAGTGCAGGTGAGAAACGTGAAGCTAGTGACGCTAAACTAAGTTCTCTGAACCGAGCGCGTAGCAGCATGGCGGGGCGACCTCGACAAACCCCCGGACTATCCCGCAGACTTTGCTCCGCCCCCTCCCCCGTAACCCCCCCCCACACACACACCTCCCGCTACGACGCCAGCAGCTTGGCGGCGTACAGCAGCGCCCCGCCGAGGCCCGCGGCGGTCGCCATGGCGACCACGCGGACCAGCAGGAACTCCATGGAGTCCTCCAGCTTGGTGTGCAGCCGCAGCACCTGGCGGTGGGTGTCCTCGCGGCCGCCCGAGTTCTCGATCACGTGCTTGGCCAGCCCGCGCTTCTCGTTCAGGGGCATCTGGGCGGCCACGCGCTGCTCCGCCTGCTCCTGGTCCAGCCCGTTGCGCTGCATGAGGCGGGACAGCTGGGTGGCCGGGTCGCTTGAGGGGGGGGTGGAGGTTAAGGGGATGGGTCTTGTGTGTGAGGACCACCCAGATGTTTAGGTTGGTGTTTCACGTTGAATATCAGTCTGGTGTTGGCTGGGCACTGGGGGGAGGAATTGATGTCCATATATGGGCGCAACCTTAAGTGGTATTAAGAACTCCAACCAATCATAGGACACATTGAGGTGACGCTCTTGGCGTTGGAGGTAGAGCAAGAACGTCTCCCCTGAGAGAAGCGTTCCGTTAAAATCTCTGCACGTCGTTATTCCGTCAAATTTGATCTAACATTTTTGATCGAAATTCTACAAGCTCCCTGCTTCGTCTCGATCTGAAACTCCCTCTCTCTCTAGCACTGATTGGTCCCAGCGTTTTGTAATAACAAGACAGAGCATTGAGAACTGTTGTATTTGATATAGCCTGAATAACGATGTTAAGGGAACAGAAATGTGCACAGAAGACTTACTATCACCTGGATTCAGACAGTGCCGGTAGTATGAATTCCAAATAAAGATGGTAGGCGCAACAACACATTTTTTAAGAAAATATATCTATATACACACTTGAGTTAATAAAATACTGTAATTAATGTCAACATTACAGAGAGTTGGGGTAGACAATATTTACAGTATGTGCTAAATTACATTATTGACCATAAAGTGTAACGCCACTTGTCATGTGATCAAAGGGAATGTAAAGTAGTCTTATGTACGCTCATGTTACACAATGTACAGCAGCTTTACGTAGCGTGAGGTAGCGGTGAACTCACCAGTAGACCACCACGGTGTGGTGGAGGAACTGCGTGAGCCGACGGGTCTCAAAGAGCAGGGGGACGTCCAGGACCACGTAGCGGTAGCCTGAGGAGAGGAGGTCAGAGCAGAGATAACAGGAGAGGGCAGGGCAATAGACGATAAGATGAGAGAGGTGTAAACCCCAACATAATAAGCATATCTATATTTTGCTATTCAAATAATGTCCACACCCATTGTAGCACTGTACCGAGTCCGAGGGCTTCTTCAACTTGTATTTACGGGTGCTAGCCGTATCATCCCAGTGTTGGGACAACTTTTATTTTGCAGTAGCGCACCTCTCAGGAAGTAGAAGACGATCTGCTTGAGCATGGCTTTGTGGATCTCCGGGTGGGTGATGGAGTTGAGCAGCCTCCTCTTCTCGGCGTCGGCGAAGATGATCTGGCCGAGCTTCTCCCGGTCGATCTCGCCGCTCTCCAGCAGCACCTCGGGGCCAAAGTGGCGGACGATGCGACGGTAGGCGGCGCTGTCGCGCTCCACCACTGGGCCACACGAGCACACAGCACAGAGGAGTTACAACACTGCTTCATTGCTATGGTATATCATCCTAGGTGTCACTTTATTTTGTTAATTATCACACAATAACTTTCAAGTCAAGATGAATTGAACAGCAGCATGGTTGCTTTTGATAGGTTGGAGTAGGAACATGGAGCTTGGTGCTTTAGAATGGATAACAAACGAGAGAGTGTATGGTGGAAGAGAGAGCGAGGGGCGAGAGAGAGAGGGATGGGTAGTAGGGGAAAGCGGGATAAAGGCAGCACAGCACTGCTGTGTGGTTCAGAAGGACCCACCTCTCCTGGCCACCAGGTCAGCGTCTATGATAGGGCAGCCCAGCTCCCGGAGCATGGCGGAGACGGTGCTCTTCCCCGAGGAGATGCCCCCCGTGAGGCCCACCAGGAACATGGTCCTGGGGTCAGAGAGGCGGCCATAGCGACACGTTAACATCCATCAAGTTCAAGACTTATGTGTTCCTATGTTTTATTAAAACCTCAGCTATCTATGCTGTGATTTTAATAATGTTGTCGACAAATAACATAGTAAAATGGCCAAATGCAATTCTTCAGAAGAAACACACATTTATAATGAAATGTTTAGAAGGAACCACACATTGCAAACTGATGAAATAACAGGATTTAAAACTCGATTTTTGAAGAGTTGTCACTGTCATTTTTATGCAGTAGCATGGACACATGCACAAGTACTGGCAAAATAGCTAAACTTAACACAAAATCATAGTAGAGAAAACAACATCTATATATTTCCCACTAGACGAGATTCCACTAACTATAAACTATGTTTACACGCCATCTGCTGGAACCACAGGACAACACATTATAACTACCTCACTGTTGCCATAATGTCAATCAGGTCAACAGATAAATAGACACTACAATGCACTGATTTACAGCAAACAATTTAATATACATCAAAATAAATTTTTTTTTTTGTTGAGTCATTGCTTTGTTAACGATAATGACGCAGGTGCAAACGAATAAGAGGACGTTGTGACCTCTAGTTTCATAAGAAATCAACGTGAGCAACTTCAATCAATCAGCAAATTAACCTTACATCACTTTGAACATGAGAAAAATTGGTCAAACATGACAAACGTTGATTTTTGTGACACTTTACCCAACGCAAGTCGATACAAATAGTATGACCCAAGATGTAGGTAGAAGTGTAAAATCGGTGAGTTTACCGCAATTAGATGAGAAAAAGATGAAGCAATTTTAATGAATGCACTAATAATGCACTCAAGCGAGTAAGAGGTCGCACTCGCTGGTAATAATGACGTATTTCTGCACCTTATATAACGTGGGATTGTCCGGAATTCAGTTATTATATGGGAAATCCGTGTAGACCCAGTAGGAAAGGGATGATAATCACTTTAAAATATTCACACAATAATAAACTAAGCAGGTACAAATGGTTCAAGTCAAGACTATTTTTAACTACTGTCGTCCTCTCTACCGCCGAAGACGTAAAATGGATAAAATGCGTTAAGCGAAAACTGGACGCATGTCAGGGTATTACATTTAAAAACATTTAAAAAACGAAACTATAAACGGTAGCGTAAATGATAAACAACATAATGAAACTACTTGCGCACAGCCAAATTTCTCAGATTGACGGGTGCATCGGTAAAAAGCTTCCGTCCTTTTCTGGTAGGTCCTAGCAGCAGTAGAAAATGGTTCCTATCATTTGTTATAAAAAAGAAATGTGCCCAAACGTACAACAAAGCAATACATCGGAAATAAATACTGTGAAAATCACTGGCCAAACAACAAATGTGTTTATTTCTATAAGTAAAATTGTTATACAATACATTGGTATTGCATAAAATAGTAAAGGAAAGTCAATGATGGTTAATCAAAATATCAGCTTTGTACATTTTAATTCAGTTTTGTCGTGGAAGGTTGCGCTGAATCATGGACATGTTTGGATCTCTTGCCCCTGTGGACCGCTTCTCCTCCGTTCTCCCCGTCATCACGCTCCAGACGACCTCTCTTCACAAAGTGGTCGATCCGGGCCTCCAGGCTCTCACAGCACGGCCGCTCCAGCAGCGGCTTGTAGTTCTTCATTCTGGAACCTTCCACCAGCCAGCAGCTCTTAGACGACTCCGCGCCTGGGGACGGAGATGGACAGGTCTTATAATAGGTATCATATGGTAGAATTGTAATACTACCGTGTAAGATATTGTAGGACCATCTATCTCTGGGAAAATTAAAGAGAATAGTGATTAGGATGAAATTAGGTGTAAACCCAACCTCTAAATCTAACTTCACAGTCTTGTAATGGACCATAAAAAGGCACAAAATATATACATACATGAATGTTAAAATACTAGGACCAATCAGTGCTGGGGAGAGAGAGTGTCAGTTCATGACGAACAAGGAGCACCGCAGTTTGTAGAATTAAAAAAACGTTAGTTGTTTTAGTTTAATTGTAGCAGTCTGAACCATTTTATCCACGATGGACATAATTACAACGTTAAAAGATAAGCAGAAATCTGCACAAAAGGCTATCCTCAGCTCAGAGGACAATTTGTTTTTGCTTTACCTCCGACTCAATTCGGCGATTATACAGAGAGCAAGAGCATCCCTCTGATTGGCTGGAGTTGATTAACAACGTAAAGCCTGATTTGGAAATAAATTACGCCCCAGGCCGGATTGGTATTCATTTTTTATATATATATATATATATATATATATATATATATATATATATATATATATATATATATATATATATATATAACATTATACAAAGAATACAACAAAACATCAGCCAACTGAAACTTACAACTGCATTCAAGGTTTTGAATGAATACACAAAAAGCCTCAGCTTACAACAGCGATTCAAACCTATCACGTCAGTCGCGTTAAACGGTGAAGTGCGTGGAGCGCAGGCGGGGCCGTACCCATGGCCTCCAGGCCGCGGAGCATCCCGCGGTAGACGTGCGTCTCCACGGCGCTGCGGGCCCACTGCTGCTGCAGCGTGGCGCTGGCACAGTGCAGCTCTGCGCCGCCGCCCTGCCAGGCCAGGCCCGGGAAGTCACAGCCGTACAGCACCAGGGGGAAGTCCACCGCCATGCTGGGGAGGGCGCAGCACAGCAGGGTCAACAGGAGCGGGAAAACAACCCCGGCCCCGACACCTTGTTCCCTCTGGAGCCACGAAGGCTGCAGGCGCACACGTATAACCCTTTAACCCAGTGGTTTAGCACTGTGGGTAGAGGCAGGGGACCAATCAGATCATGGGATGGCCACAATGCACATTCATTACAAACTATATTATATGTTTACATGCAGTGTCTGTTTCATGTAGCGGTTGTCCTCGACTACGCGTTTGCATAGTCAAGTCTGATTCACACGGCCAGACCCATCATCAACTGCTGTTCAAATTATTGATCATAGGTTTTTAAATATATGCGGCTCAATGTCGCCTAATCCTGGAGGCTTTGACGTGTTTTAAACACGAGAATGATCCATTGCCATCTCAGGTTTCCCCACAGCTGTCTGCAGGCGAGGGGCAGCACCTCCGCTTAACAACGACCGCCGATAACAACCATAAACTGTAATCAATATAATCCATCTATGAGATCAGAAAGGGGAAGGGCTCTGATGGAGCAAGGTACATATAAACATCCGATCATGTTAAAGCCTGCATCGATACAGAGACTGTAGAAACGTTTAGCTGATTACAAATTGAAAATGCATACGAAAGATTCATTTCCACGTTCCAAACAAATGCAGCACTACACAAATAAGCAAAACAGCAAAGATGCACTACAGAGTACCGAAGACGGGAATCATTATCCCAGCGCTGGGGGTATGATATGACAGCTGCCTTTGCCACAGTTTGCATCATCTTTAATGGTTTGGAAACGAAGAAAACCTGGCCATTCTCCCACCCCCACAAAGAAAACATTGTATAACTTAGGCTTCCCCTTCTAGAAGCCAGGCAATGTTGTGGTATCCCTCATTTAGCAAACCCATCATCATAATGGAGCGTCCCGCGGTTACACAATTATCACGCCACAACGACTCAACTATTATGACGACGTCGGCTAAATGTCTATCGAGGATTCCCCCCTCGTTTCATGTCATCATTAGTATCTTTGAAACCTGAAAAGGGGAATGCTGTATAATGAACATGAAGTTTCATGAAGTTCACTATGAAGTTTATAGTGAACAGTTAATTATCTAATTTGAGATAAAATGTGACAATATATTACTTATTCTACTGCACATAATAATTTAGCGGGTCCCGGGTGAGAATTAACTTTGCTTGAACTAATCATAAAAAACACTGGTTTAACATCAACTAAAGGCCTCAGGACTTTTCTTATATTCAAAGCTAAGACTACCTGTATTGGGGTTTCCGCGGGTTACTGCCAACGTCCAATAGCTGGTTGATGATCTCTGGGCTCTCCAGTTTCTGACCAATCAGGAGCAGAAGAGCCATCATGCAGCGCACCTGTGGGCCGGGGACAAGGTGACTGACAGTTGTTGACAGGAGCTTGCCCATTCCTTCTGGAATGTTCCAATAAAGCAGTTTGAGCTACCAGACAGTCAAGCTGCTCTGAAAAGAACGTCATTATACTCTTGATAAGGGCATCTTTAAACAGGATCTTGTTTATTTGGTTAATCTAACCCTAACCCTTTCATAATGAAGCATGATCAATTCGTGATACCTGGTGATAGAGGAACGCCAGTCCTTTGATCTCGAAAATGAAGAGTTCATAGGGGTCATTGGGGTCATGGGGGGCCTGGGGGTCTTCAGGGTTGCCGCTGGCGTTCTCTTCGGAAGGCCTGATGGTTGCGGCGAGGATGGTCCTCTGAAACTGCAGCACGCCATTTCCCACGTCCATCTTGCACACGTTCCGGAAGTCGTGTGTCCCCACAAACCTGCCAAGATGGAGGCCGCTTAAAATGTATGTCTGTGTGGAGGCTTATACCATCACAACAGGACCTCTGTCGTAACAACTGAACGCGTCCAAACAAAACTAATTTAGAAATGACTCAGCGTAATAATACATTATTAATGGTATATATAAATAGTAAATACATAAATAGTGATGCTGTTCCTTGCTGTGTACAGGAAGGCGCCAACTCCGCCGATATGGGTCCAAACTTTTTAAATGATAAATACTGAGCAGTGAGCACTGCTGAGTCTTTTTTAACATAGTTTCTAATCATTACTGTTATTCATTTGAGGATAATACCCTACACTAGCATAACAACCTGGTATCAGAATGGTTTTGTTTGCCAGATTCACTCTTTTTTAACATGTGCCCGTGGGGGAGACTCTACCAACCTCTGTGCCGCTTCTGCCATCAGCTCAACATCCAGCGCGCCGCGGGGGAAGTAGTAGCGGTATGTGCGCGACTGGCAGTCAAAGCGTGCGCTGAATCCGTCGGCCGCCGGCGCCCAGTCCAGCACCCGTATGTCCTGCGGCAGAACGCGGTTCAGCATCTTCAGGTACTCAAGCTCCGACCCGGGGGCGGGGGCGCTGTTCTTGGCGGGGGTCCCGGTCTTGGGGTAGGTCCCGCTGGGCGTCTTGTCCGGGAGCGTGACGCCCAACCCAGGGCTGAACAGGGAGGAGCGCAGGTCTATGGTGATCACCTGCCGGGAGAGAAGCACCTTGAAGACAACCGAACCATCCACCAGGCCTCTGCACCGTGGTAGCCGGTGAGGTAAACGTTCAGGCACAACCTGCCTTACCCAGAATGAGCAGGTGTGACACACTCACAAACACTGAGTGAGCGCAGGTCAACAGTGAGTGCTTAAGGTGCTACGCAAATTATTCAATTAAATCAGACTCTCTAGAAAATAACCTGGCCCTATAAAATCCTAATAAAGCCAGCGGTGTTACCATCCACCCCCCAGACCACCCAGCCTAGTAGACCCTGACCTGGGAGAAGGCACTTAAGCCCTAGCCTTGTGGACACTGACCTGGGAGAAGGCGCTGACGCCCTTGTCGGTGCGACCACAGCGTTGGTAGTTGGATGTCTGGCGGTCCTGGATCAGACGTGTCTTCAGCAGCGCCTCGAACAGCCTGGCCTCCACCGTTTTGTCAGTATTCTCCTGGACGGCAAAGCCCTGGTACTCCCAACCGAGGTAGGCGATCCTCAGTGCCACATGACGCCGAGGATGGGAGGAGAAGTCAAACGGACGCTGTTTACTGTGTTTTTTGGTCTTTTTACTGCTGATGGTCAAACCGGGTTTGGACTCGGTCTGACCGTCGAGCGTTTCTGGTGTGGTCTTCTTATTCACGTCATCTTCTTCTCTGCACTCATTATTCATTCTGAGCTGATTCTTCAACCTCTCGACCGCCTCCTCCAGATATTTAACTCTCTGGAGCATCTTGTCACACATTGTGCCTGCAATGAACAGAAACGGGAAAGCGCAATGAGCAACCTAGTTTCAACTTGGGGTATATTGGTACGAATCGGATGCCAACTTCAGCGTCGTCCAGGTACACGTAAGTCAGCAGACTGATGCAGACCAGTGTTTAATTTAGAATTATGAATGATTGCATTCTATCAGACCGTTGTGGGAGACACATTAAGAGAGTTACATTACCTTTTATTTAAAAATATTGGAGAAAGACAAGCTGTTGTGGATCCCTAAAGAGTCTGCGAAGAAATGTCTACTCTGCTGCTGCTAGCATGCCGCTGCACTCCGGTGGTCGGACAGATATCGAGGGCGGATCTACTTCCGGTAGAAAGTGCTGGGAGTAGTAGTTTAAAATAAACTCAACTCGCTCTGCTGCCTACAAATTAAACAGATAGAATGAGTGTTCAAGTAGTAGCCTAGTATGTAGTAGTTGTAGAAGCAGTATTAGTAGATCTACTTAAAATGGTTTTGGTCACACTAGTGTTAGAATCAAAAGTAGTATAGTATAGTAGTATAGTATAATAGTATAAGTTGTTGTTAATACCAGTTGTAGTATTTTGAGCAGTATAGGATTGTAGTATTAGTAGCAGTAGCCTAGTTGTTTTTATTTTAGGCCTTATTATTAGTGGGCTACCATCCTACTAATAGTACAAGTTGTTATAGTAGCATCAAAAGTATAAGTAGCTGCAACCTTACTAATAGCACTAAAAGGCTACTTTTTCTAATAAAATAACCAAATTAAATTATATTCATTATAACTGAATTTATAGGTAACAACCTTATAATTAAGAGATTATAATTGTTGTTAACCGGCCTAAACTATGCAGACATAGCCTACTATTACATAAAGTCATTAAACTGGATTAAAACAACTTAAATTATATAACTAAATGACAACATGAAAACACAAAAAAAAGAATATAGACCTTTTACGTTGTAGATGCTGAAAGAAGAACCAGGGACTCTTTGGCACTCACTTATGATTCGATTTGATGACATCCAACTTCCAGACTTTAAAAAAGGAGTGGAGAATCATAAGTTTACTTCTAAAAATGCTGTTGGCGTTCTAAATAAAATAGCTAAATTATCAGCACGGTGGAAACAGAAAGCGAAATAACAGACAGGTGTCTGCCAGAGGCCTTTCCTTAAAGTTAAATGTCATTTAAACAGAAAAAAGACAAGCATAAGTAATTTGGGGGTCTGTTATCGGAAGTTTATCTCAGCGACGTGGAGAACAACGGAGCAGACAGCCAGTCGCAACACGACGATAGTGACAGCCCAGAAACCTGCAGGGCAATACAATAAATGTCAAAGTACTGTGTGTGTGTGTGTGTGTGTGTGTGTGTGTGTGTGTGTGTGTGTGTGTGTGTGTGTGTGTGTGTGTGTGTGTGTGTGTGTGTGTGTGTGTGTGTGTGTGTGTGTGTGTGTGTGCGTGCGGATGCATTTGTGTTTGTGTTTGTGTGTGTGTTTGAGTGTGTGTGAGTTTATTTGTGTGTTTGAGAGAGACATTATCCCCATTGACAGATACAATTTGAAGTTGTAAGTTACAATATGAAGGTTGTTTTCCATGGTGGGCAGATTAATAAAAACACAACCTTTTGTTAATTGTAATAAATTACGAGAAGTGACTCTTGACATGTTTGAAAGGTTAGGCCTACTGTGAAAGGCTTCAAATTCAAACCCACCTGCATCTTTTATATTGATCTGTAAATATGTGAGGACATGTTGTCGTACACCATTGTTTCAGGAAATACTTTACAGCCTCTCTGTCATATCCATGTTAAGGAGAATTCAAAAAAACTCCTCTCCTCCCCTTGATTGGTTCAAATAAATGCCAATTCACAGCATGAAATGAGCCAAAGCAGTTGTAGTAACACATGTATTACGACAGAAGGTGCTGTCTGTCTCTTCTGGTCTAACAGTCTGTGGAAGCTGTCTGTTCCCAACGTATCCCCCCTCCTCCTCTCGACCTTTGTCCTTCCTCTTCCTATTGTCTCCTAGGCCTGTGTACTCCTCCTCATCCTCCTCCTCTCGACCTTTGTCCTTTCTCTTCCTATTGTCTCCTAGGCCTGTGTACTCCTCCTCTCGACCTTTGTCCCTTCTCTTCCTATTGTCTCCTAGGCCTGTGTACTCCTCCTCATCCTCCTCCCCTGACTTCAACCCGTCTCCCTCTCCTCTTCTGTTCTCTCCTGCTCCCTCCTCTCTGCTCTCTGCTCTCCTCATCTCCTCCTCCACTTCTCTCCTACTGTGCTGCTGCTCTCTCGGCCCCCTGTTGTTTCCTGGTCTGTGTTTGACTCCTCCCTGCTCCCCGTGTCTCTTTCTCCTCCCTTCCTGTACTGTGATCTCCTCCTGGCCACTGCTGAGGGCAGCGGACAGCAGTGGGAAAACACATCAGCCCTCATGACCCTGTGGGCTCCTCCCATAGGTGTGGCCACTTCCTGGCCACACCTTACCATCCAGATTCCCTCCCCACTACGTTCCTCTGCTCTATACCCACTGAGCTGTCGAAGGTCCCCACCTGAACTTCCTGTACATGCCTGCTGATCTTCAAACTCCTGAAATAAAGTGTTGGTTGCTCACCTAGAACAGTGACCCCATGGCGCCCCCAATTTGCATATGCTTCCTTAAACACCTCATGTAGTTTTAACCCTTTTAATCTGCCACATCCCAGAGTATCGCAACAGACTCGTTTTTTCGGCTCGTGGCCATGGATCACAAGTTAGTCTGTTTGTATGTACAGGGCCTTTTTACAGGATATTTTTAATGTTTTACATTCTTTATTGGTATCAAAGTAAACCATCAAATAACTAAAGGTTATGAGTCAGCAATGTTCCGTCTGCACACGGGACGTACCCAGGTGGGTAAGGTCCTGAGCCCAGGTGGGGTCCTGAGCCAGAGGAGGGGAGACACTCGACTTGAGGGAGGCGTGTGTGGCTGATAGGAATACTACACGGTATTGCAGTAGTGCTTCTGTTTCGTACCTTAGTGCCAGGGTTCAGATAGGTAGCAAAAACAGACAAGAACCGACTCGACTCCAGTCGGTTCACAAACACATGCAGTCTGTCGTCACTAGAGGCTACATGGGAGTGTGTTGTAGTAATACCACACAGTACTGCAGTACTAGTGGCTCTGAGTACTACTACCGGGCCAAGGGTTCGGGGCCGGTAAACCGTCGAAGCAGGAGGGCTGATGTCCAGACGGCTCGTCACCCGCGGTAATTATCGTCCCGCCGTTTCTCCTCCACTTTCCCGTGTGCACGCTACTTCGATTTAAACACGCAGCTATTTATGCACGGCCATTACCAGCCTCCCCGCGGGGGTTATATATAGAAGTAACGACCATGTGGGCGGCAGGTTTAGCGAGCGGAGGGCCGGGCCGCTAAGCCTCATCTCCTGACTTGGTTCAGGGATTTCCTCGTTAGCAGGACGCAGAGTTAGTTCCAGCGGCAGCAGACTTAATGGGATTAGATTAGTCTCTCGAAAAGGCATAGCATAAGGAGGGAGGACACACCGGGCATTTCATTTTAGTTGATGACGAGGGAAGATGGAAAAGAAATGAACTCAAGGAGGAAACTCAAAATAGATGGCTTGAGAGGGTTAAGGAGGTCTAAGGTTAAGGAGGTCTAAGGTTTAGGAGGTCTGAGGTATAGAAGCTCTATGGTTCAGAGGGCAAGATGTTTACATGAGGCACACCCACTAACATACACACACACACACACACACACACACACACACACACACACACACACACACACACACACACACACACACAAACACCCACAAACACACACACACACACTCACACTCACCCACATGCTCGCATGCCACTTTGATGGAAGGCCTCTGAACTAAACTAATTCCAATCAATGAGGGCAATCACATCTGAAATCAATGCATCACACATCACTGCTTTATCAATCATGTGTGAGGCAGATCTGAAGCCAAAAATAGACATGTTGTCTTACTCTGATCCTAATTATAAACAAGAAAGTTTACATTTTTGTTAAATTTTCTGTAGGTAATATAATAAGTAGTAAAGTAACAGTCTGCCTCTTTGATCCTGGGCAGGTAAACAAGGTGACTTTGTTTTGACGTGTCCCCATGATGCCTTGGAAGTTAACTCTCCTGGGACCTGAGAGTCTTAGTGGTTCTAGAGTTCTCTCTCTCTCTTTTTCCTTCTCTCTCTCTCTCTCTCTTCTCTCTCTCTCTCTCTCTCTCTCTCTCTCTCTCTCTCTCTCTCTCTCTCTCTGTCTCTCTCGATCTCTCTCCCTCTCTCTCCCTCTCTCTCTCTCTCTCTCTCTCTCTCTCTCTCTCTCTCTCTCTCTCTCTCTCTCTCTCTCTCTCTCTCTCTCTTTCTCTCTCTCTCTCTCCCCTCTCTCTCTCTCTCTCTCTCTCTCTCTCTCTCTCTCTCTGACGACAGAGACACCCCCACCCTCTTCACTGCAGCAGAACACAATGAAATAGAATAGAACAGACCAGTCTCGAAAGAAACAGAACAGAGCAAAAAGTAAAATACGATAGTGAATAACCTAGCAGAATAGAATAACAGACAAGAGTAGAATGGAACAGAATCTAATAGAGACCAGTAAAATATAACATATAATAACACAATATAGCCAGAAAGAAAATCACCTATAACAGATCGAATACAATGGAACAGACCAAAATAGAAAGAGAACATAATAGGACAGTCTTCGTCTCTGCATCAGGTCTCAGTGGGGGAGCTGGCTGTATTTATAGCTGATAAAAAGCTGAATCCCAACCATAAAGGGGAAGCAGGCCTAAGTGAAGTATGTATTCATAGATATGGGCCCACAAGCTCAGAGGCAGACTGAAAGATTAATACGCTGAGAAGCAGACATGCAGCGTGACAAGTGCCAGAGCAGCAGACTACCACCTGTCCCCCTCTCTCCTCCTCCCAGAGACAGGGGGAGAGAGGGGGGGAGGAAGAGGGGAGGAGGGGGGAGGAGGAGGGAGAGAGAGGAGGGAGAGAGGGGGAGAGAGAGGAGGAGAGAGAGGAGTGAGGATGGAGGGGGGGAGGAGGAGAGAGAGAAGGTGGGGGAGAGGAGGAGAGAGAGGAGGGAGAGAGGGGGAGAGAGAGGAGTAAGGATGGAGGGGGAGAGGAGGAGGGAGAGGAGAGAGAGCGAAGGGACAGTGATGAGAGAGAGGACGAGGAGAGAGTTGGAAGAGGTTGAAAGGGACAAACACAGAAGCAAGCTGGTCGGGATGAACAATATGTCCGCTGAGTTTTTTTACCGATATCTGCTGCCATCACCTGCGACCGGAGTTCTCTCCCTCTCTCTCTCTGACTGCATATCCCTCTGTCTTTGACTGTCTCCCTCTCTCTGACTTTCTCTCTCCCATTCTCTCGCCCTCACTGATCGTGCCTCCCTCATTCAGACGACCCCTACCCCTCTGAACATCTCTCTCCCAACCTCTAGAACCCCTCTCTTCTCTCCCCCCTCTCTCTCTCTTTCTGTTCCCCCCTTCTCCCTCGATCTGTCTCTCCCCCCTTCTCCCTTCCTCTCCCGCTCTCTCCCCCGGAGGCACCCTGCGGTGATCCTCAATGTCACCGTCCTTGGGTGTCAGAGAGCCGGATCTCCCTCAGGAGAAGGAAGTGGTGGTGGTGGAGGGGGGGGGGGGGGGGGGTCGGGAGCCAACAGAGGCAGGAGATGGGGATGCGACCAAGCGTTAAACATGCTCCGTCTGCCTGTATGCTCACGTTTGATTGGAACGATGACCTCATAGGCCGGCGGCCAAGCGCCGTGTAAACATGATTTACTATTCAGGAGGGGTGGCCACGGACTGGCTGGAGGCGCTCAGATCGTAACAGCATTCTTATTCCTGCGTTTGAGCTAATGCCCGGGACAAGGCCAAGTCTGAGAGGCTCTGCCTAATGGTGTTTCATTGACACTGCCGGTGTATTTTGCAACAGTAAATTGACCGGCCATCAAGAAAACCCAGCTCTGAAAAGCTCATTCTGGTTAGCGGTCAAGTCCTCCGGGGAGGATGAGTTTCTCTGTAGGGAATGCAAATATGTGTCAAGCCTATCTTAATAAGGGTCCAAAGGATGAGTCAACAGTGTTTAATTACCATGGGATATACACCATGATGTAACAAAGACATTGTTTGTCTTCTTAATTGGTAGCCTGTACGTGCATTATACACAAACACAAACATACATATACGAACACACAGATACGAACACGCTTAATGCGTGAGTTCTCATGTTTATTTTATGTCAAACTCAACATTCTGTGAAATCTACATTGAGTTAAAACAGGAGGGTTTTAAAACCTTTGTGATTCAACTTGCTCTTATAAATGTAATACAAACATAAGAAGAGACTCACTCCAATAACGAGCAACACCATTGATAGTTTATCTGACTTTATTCAAGGTTTTGCGGGTCACGGGTGAGCTAGCCGTGCGCGTTACAGCCTGGCAGTGTGCCTGAATCTGAACAGTGCATTCACCTGCCTGGCGCTAATCCTGAGCCAATTCCTGGTTCTAGTCACTGATGTCGGAGTATATGTTTAAATAAATAGGATTCGAGCCTGGAATGAGTGGTGATAAAAAGCTAGTGGGCTAATCATGGTAAAGCGCTAACTGCAGAAAAGCACAAACGGTCGCGGAGCGCTAACGACCACGATCACTACTTTCAACCATTTTTTGAAAAGTCTTTCGTCTTTGGCTACACATTTACTGCTACGTCTACGATGAGAATGAGTCAGCAGTGACTAGAACGGTTGTGCATAGTATTCCAGTGTGTTTGTGCTGATTGGCATTGTTTGGTTCATGAAATG
>NC_079429.1:15061090-15081090 GCF_026213295.1 Gadus chalcogrammus
GAGAGCTGAAGTTCCTCTTGAACGCCCCCGTCTGCATCAATGGTAATACCGTTAATAATCCTCTCTTTTCATTCTTATATTCTAACATTAAATCATTACGTTGTTTGAATCATGCTCATCTTTATTATCATCATCATTTTAGATGTTTTCTAATTTTAGTCAAATTTATAGATCAAGTAAGAAATAACAAAACCTTTTACTGTGATTTACTGTAATGTCACCTTGAACGGCTGGTTCTATTGGGTGCTGGGGCTGCATGGCAACTGATTATTAGTTCTTTAGCCACACCACCTAATGTTCATGTATAAATCACCAAGTCGACCAAATGAGCAGATCATCATCAGAGCCTCGGACGTTTCCAGAAGCATATTGAGCTAGTGTGGAGTGATTGACGAGTGACATATTATACATGTAGCATGCCCACTCAATATGTGTTCCTTTGGGCTTAAGACCTTAACAGCCCAAAGACGACGAACTGAGAAAATAAACATCAGCGGATTTCCAGACAAACGCTGACACACACGTCAGGTGAAATGCATCACATGCACACAGTGCATTTAAAGGGCCCTAACGGCCTGGATGGTTGATAACAGAGGTGGTAGTGAACCCAATAAAGAAGGTTACAATGGTAGATGGTGGTGGACTACATTTCCCTTTTACTGCTGTATATTTGGTTTACATTTTGTCTTTTCACATTAGACACCCAGCGTTTATATAGAGCGATAGAGATCAATCAACTTTGAGTTATTTCAAAACATCCATATGACATTCAACTATTGCCTAGCCGAGAATACACACCATATAGCTACCTCTGAATACTCAAAATACTAATGGGTCATTTAGGAGTGTCTGCACTTCTGCAAGGGGAGGAGCAGGGATAAGGGGCATCTAGCTTAAGGATTCTTCCACTTTTGGCTGCAGACATTGAGGGGTCGAACCAAGTGCCTTTTACCTAGAAGTCAAGCACCCCTCACGCTACACTTTCCGGTCCCATTATCCTTAACACTGCCTGGATCTCATTCCCTTGACCTACGGCCAAAGATAATCTTGGACTGAGCAGGAATTCTGCGTCTTTCTGCGATTCTGCTAATCCTGGCTTTGATGAGCGTGCACGAGTCAGCACGGGCGCTCCTCTGGGGCGGGACTGCAACACGGCCCGGGTCACATCCTCTGGGGGGCAAGAGGCGCGACTCAAACGCAAGACATTGCAGAGCCAATCAGCAGGCGCACAGCTGGCCAAGGGAGATATATTTATTGATTCAGCAAGAGGAGAGATGAGGGGAGGGGGGCACTGAAGGAGACAAGAGGACTCAGGGAAGAGGAACAGAGAGATGGGGAGGGGGTGAGACAGAGAGAGAGATTGAGAGAGAGGGGGGGAGAGAGAGAGGGGGGGAGAGAGAGAGAGAGAGGGGGGGGGGGAGAGAGAGAGAGAGAGAGAGAGAGAGAGAGAGAGAGAGAGAGAGAGAGAGAGAGAGAGAGAGAGAGATAGAGACAGAGAGAGAGAGAGAGAGAGAGAGAGAGAGAGAGAGAGAGAGAGAGAGAGAGAGAGAGAGAAGGGGGGAGAGACAGAGAGAATGGAGGGGCGATACAGAGAGAGACGTGTGGCTGAAAAGGGCAGAAAGATAGGGGGAGGGTGAGGACGGGCAGAGGAAAGTAAAAATGAAATTATAGAGGCAGGCAAATAAGAGGATGAGAGAGAGCGAGTGAGAGAGCGAGTGAATAAGAGAGAGAGAGAGACAGAGTGAGAGAGAGAGAGAGAGAGAGAGAGAGAGAGAGAGAGAGAGAGAGAGAGAGAGAGAGAGAGAGAGAGAGAGAGAGAGAGAGAGAGAGAGAGAGAAAGAGAGAGAGAGAGAGAGAGAGAGAGAGAGAGAGTGAGAGAGAGAGAGAGAGAGAGAGAGAGAGAGAGAGAGAGAGAGAGAGTGAGAGAGAGAGAGAGAGAGAGAGAGAGAGAGAGAGAGAGAGCGAGCTATAAAAACGAACTACGAACCAATTTTAGGACTTGTTCTGGAATCCATGATCAGTCACTGTCCCTAGGTCTGAGTCTCTCTGCTCCTATCAGAGCGCGTCTCCAAGCCTGCCGTTAATCAAACCACTGCTAGCGTTCCTCCTCTCTCCCGCTCTCTCTCCTGGTTGTACAGAGAGCGTTCATAGGCCCAGCACAGCCACCATCTCCTCCTCGTTATCCTCCCCAACACTGTCACACCAGGCCTAGTCTTCTGACACACACGACAAAGGCTTTGAGCTTCTGCATTTCACGCTGCCATCCACAAGATTCTCTCTATCCTAAGCCTATTCTCCCTGCATTCAGACTGGCCTACACATCCATCATATACAACACCTCACACAACACCACACATCAAAGGTTAAATAACAAAATGCTTGAGTCTGGCTTTTTGTTTGTTATAAAGATGACCTATAATCATTGTTAATAGCTACAGTACAGACCATCATCATCATAACATTATTGGGGCATAAGTTCAGGACTAATCATTGTTACTAACCAGTTAGACCAGCCGTTACCATTACAATGAAGACCAGCAGCTAGTGTCAATAGTTAGGGCTATTATCTGTATTATCTGTCATATATATATATAAATCTATATCTATATATATATATATATATATATATATATATATACTTGATCACTGGGCACTTCTGTTTGTTTTTTACATTGCACGCAGGCTTTAATATACTGTGAAGTACTGGCACTGGGCCACTTTATAATTTATACTGTTTATACAGTTTGTCCTGTTTGCCCCGTTTGTTCTGTTTGGCCTTGCTTAGCATTTACTTTTGCATCTATTTTTGTTTTCCTAAGCACTACTTTGTGTTTGATTGTTATGCATTATATCCTGTGCCTTCCACTGCTGCCGTGCTGTAACAGAGGGAACTCCCCTCCGGGGGATTAATAAAGTTCTATCCATCCTTCATTCAGACGCAAGTAGCCTTAGTTAAGGCTAGCATCTAGCCACAGTTCAGGGCAGCAGCTTGTCTTAAATCAGACTAGTAGCTAGCGCAATCTGTAGCACAAACAGCCTGTTTGTGAAGGCCATGTGGAAGCTAATGTGTCATTTATCTAACGGGCCTAACGGCCTGTAGATTGTTGGTTTGATTCTAAAAGAGAATTGTAATATAATTCTTATTTATATGACTAGTTCCTAATTCTCTTAATGCTTGTATATTTTTTTCTTCATTTGATTTGAATCTCAGTGGCTAGTTCAACTCCATATCATTCAGTATGAGAAGTCCCTTCGGATCGTTTTATTACATTTACAGGAATTCATATGAATGAGTTTTGGACAGACTAATGCGGCGGGCCTCCAACTTCCACCCTCAAAGTGCCAAATATCGATCGTTTTAGCTGCTGGTTGCAAAAAATCCCAAGCAATGGCGGCCCTCATATCCTGAAATCGGAGGCTTTATAACCGCTGTCTTATCTAATGGGTGATGTTATGGACATCATATTTCTTTTTCAGTCTATGAGATTGCGTACCCTCAGACATTTAATCAAGCATACGCTCAGACCTTGAGCTAGCCTTTGAGCACGCTAGCAGCTAGGCTAAGTTGAGTTGTCAGCAATGGGCCTAGTGTTCTTACCTTGCCATTGCAGGGTTGCGTGGAGAGTTCAGAAGAGCACCACAGATGTGCCCCCAGTTTACAGGTTTTACAGCGAATACCCTGCTTGGAGTTCCCTGCACAAAAACAGAATGTCAGGTAAATACTCGCCAATACTCACAACGTTGTATGTACAAGTGTGGACATATAGTCATGTTGTGGAAAGCTAAAGGCCAATCAAATCACATCATGGTACTTTGTGACGGTGTTTGCATCAAAGGTTCTCTTTGTGAATTTGAGCATAGACAGGAAAAGATCAGTAAATTCAGTGATAGCTGATATCTAGTGATCTTTATAATGTGAAGATGACAAATAATATGCAAAAATCCTCAACTAGTGCTCCATAAATGATCCGTAAAACGTAGTAGGAAAGAAAAAGTGAGCCGTCTGTTGTCTTGACAGCGGTGACAGCAGTGTACCAATGGCGGCTATTCCACACAGTTTGCTCGGACGTTGTTGTGTGTCACAGGCATCGATAATGACCCTTTTTGTTTGTGTCTGACGACAGCATAACTGTTAAACCTAATAATATGGGTTCAGGGTTTCAGACCAGTTCACATCAACTCCAGGGCAGATCAGTCCAGGTCCTAACCGGGTCACCTACCTTGGATCATCTGCTTGCATCTCTCGCAGCAGGTGGGCTTGCGGAAGACGTGGTCCTGGAAGCAGTGCGTCTTGACGGGCCGCAGCAGGACCTGGGCGGGGCCCGGCGCGGGGGCGAGGGTCGCCGACGGGCTGGTGTTGGGGGAGCAGGACGACAGCGAGGGGTCGGGGCTGGCCGAGGAGGAGAGCGACGGCGACCTCTCGTAGGCCAGCGGGCTCTCCGGGAACGGCGGCGGCGGCGGCGAGGACAACGGGGGCGGCGGATTGGCCGTGATGACGGGCGGGAGTCTGAGGTTGTTGTTGTTGCCTCGCTGGAAGAAGTTGTCCACGCTCTTGCTGCGCATCACGGATTTGAAGGACAGGGACCGCTTCAGGCGCTGCAGCTGGAGGACATGGAGACACGGGGGGGGCTTTTATAATCCTCATTCGCCGCTCACTCGACTCTTTGGTAGCCGTGCAAACGCAACCGAAATGCATTACGAATGCTACCTGGATTGGGGAAATGGAATTCATATTCAGATATTACTCATTGAGTTTTCATGGTCTTCATAGATTCTAGAAAGCTTTCCCTCCCAACCAACATGGCTACCAGGCGACAAGGTATACTTAACCTACAGGGACAGGCTAATCTTATAATAATGAGTGAAACTGGAGTTGAACCGGCAACACAGAACATCCTTAAATAGATTCCTGCTAAACAAGCATTATATTGAGAAGCACAGAAAAGAGCAGATAAGGAATACTTGTCCAATGATGGTATGAGATAAGATTATTCCATGAAGATCAGAAGATGGATTCCAGCAACATCCCTTAACGCGATCACAGCTCTCGATTCTTTTAGCAACATTTGGCAAAACAAAAGGCCAGAGTGGTGAGTGCAGCTTCTGAGACAGTGAACAGCGTTGCTCTGAAGGATCGAAGCACTCAAACGGGCGTGCGAAAGGTCAAACACTACACGATATGAAAGCTGAAGCGGCGCCATTTATAGCCTAACAAAAACAATGCGTAACAAGAAGTGGAAATCAATTCTAGAGGGCAACGTGGTGCTGCCGAGCAGGCTGACTGGGCAAAGAGGCCCCTGGACAACAAGGGGCCCCAGACCACCAAGGGCCCCAGACCACCAAGGGGCCTAAGACCACCAAGGGGCCCAGACCAGGAGCCCCAGACCACCAAGGAACCCCAGACCACCAAGGGACCCCAGACCACCAAGGGCCCCAGACCACCAAGAGGCCCAGACCAGGGGCCCCAGACCACCAAGGGCCCCAGACCAGGGGCCCCAGACCACCAAGGGCCCCAGACCAGGGGCCCCAGACCACCAAGGGCCCCAGACCAGGGGCCCCAGACCACCAAGGAACCCCAGACCACCAAGGGCCCCAGACCACCAAGGGACCCCAGACCACCAAGGGACCCAGACCACCAAGGGACCCCAGACCACCAAGGGCCCCAGACCACCAAGGGACCCCAGACCACCAAGGGACCCAGACCACCAAGGGCCCCAGACCACCAAGGGGCCCCAGACCACCAAGGGGCCCCAGACCACCAAGGGCCCCAGACCACCAAGGGCCCCAGACCACCAAGGGGCCCCAGACCACCAAGAGGCCCCAGACCACCAAGAGGCCCCAGACCACCAATAGGCCCCAGACCAGGGGCCCCAGACCAGGGGCCCCAGACCACCAAGGGGCCCAAGACCACCAGGGGGCCCCAGATGGTGGTCTGGGGCCTCTTGGTGGTCTGGGGCCCCTGCACCACCTGTCAAATGTCACCAATTGAACCCTTGTTGTATCCCTTCTTTTGTAGTCTGCCTTCTTGTACAACCACCGAGGTGTCTCTGGAGCTGGAGGCGTTGGGCACTCGTTGTGCTCTGCCAAGGCAAGAGGGCACCACTAGTGCCATGGCAGTGTATGTCACTGTATACTCTTCTACAAAGGGATAGGCTGTAATTAAATGCATGGGATTGTTTGTAGCTGTCATCATGCATTACAGACTTATATAGATCATTGTACATTATTCTTTTAAATTCATATATTAGTACATATGACACGTCAGGAACAAATATTATATTGAATGGCTGCCGAAACTCTATAGAATGTACATTGAGTTTTGGAAGCCATTCAATTCCCACCCTAAATGTGTCAAATATATGGGTCACTTCAACACCTGGTTGCAAACACTTCAAGCGATTGCGGTGCCCATATTGTTCAAACCCAATGTCCTCAATCTACCTGTAGTCATCCTTGAACAAGATTAATTTAGGACTTCCATGAGTCCATGATCAGTCCCTGTCCCTAGGTCTGAGTCTCTCTGCTCCTATCAGAGCGCGTCTCCAAGCCTGCCGTGAATCAAACCACTTCTAGCGTTCCTCCTCTCTCCCTCTCTCTCTCCTGGTTGTACAGAGAGTGTTCATAGGCCCAGCATAGCCACCATCTCCTCCTCGTTATCCTCCCCAATCCTTCACACCAGGCCTAGTCTTCTGACACTTAGCTGCTCCTAAACAACGAGTTGGTAAAAGGTCCAGGAACAAGTTCTCCTCTCTCTGACCTCTGTCTGACCTTGCCCCCCTGTCACCACCTTTTTTTTTCTGTGTGATGGAACGAGAAGTTTCCATCCCAAGCGAATTCTCATAAATCAATGGCCTTCCCAATTCCCATTTGATTTATTTTGATTGAGTGGACTGCACCTTGACATTTTACGCTGAGATGCGCGACCCACAAGCTCTCATTCTATCTCCCATCCACAAAGAGAATCACTACGCTATGCCTGAATAAAATAAATCACACTCAAGACTCAACTGTACTTGTTTAAATAAACATTGGTGTAAATGATATCCAAACGAAAGTACTGCTATTATAATACATCTCAAATTCTATTGATTTCCCAGCACGATTCATTTGGGGTAATAATACCGTTAAGCCTTATCATTCATTCAGATTAGATCAATAATTGTGCATGTAAGGTGACACAAGAGCATCTGAACTTCCTCATCAGAGCATGAGCGTTGAAAGATGATGATGGACAACGGGAAATGACAGGACGGTCACTGAGGCTCTCCTAATGACACTTTACAGGAAGCGAGTCAGTCAATGAGCTCCGCTATATGGGGAAAATAATTGCTTGCCGTGCCCCCGTACGTCAATAGAACGACCTATGGAACAGGTTGTTTCCTCCTATATTCCTCGACCATCCTGTACAGCTAGGCCGACTTCAAACTGTCAATGCCACTACCTGTGATAAACAGATCTGAGCAGCTAATCGTAGTATTGTGTAAGAGTAAAGGTTATTCCACCAAAATCACAACAACAAGCCATTAATGCTCACAAATTATTATTAATTCATTCATTCATTTAATATTATTATTAATTATTATTATTGCTATTATTATTGCTATTATTATTATTATTATTGTTATTGCTATAGCAAGCAGAATCTCAGGAGAGGACCAGAGTACCATCTGATACAAATACCATCAGTATGGTAGTCACTGATGGTATATGTCAATGTATAGGTCAATGTCATGGTATGTTATTAAGTCCCAATTACCAAAATTGCTAGCATAACCTGCCATCATTTGAAGTCCAGTGTAAAGCAAGAAGACTCTGTGCAGTCATTTACTTTACTTTACCAATGCAAGACCTAGTATGAAGTATATTTTAAAATGTAACATCATTCTCTCAAGATGTTCATTTGAATAAATGTCTAGTATTGTATCACAATTAAAATAAGAGCTTATTGCTGGATAAGGCAACACCATGGCTGTTGGAGCTTACGTCCTGCTGACGAACCCTTGCCTTTGCAGTCTTATGAATGCTAGGAACTCTCCGTTGGGGGCAATTTTCCCGCCATGTTAACGGCACCGTTTTTGGCGGGTTTTCCATCACCCAGCAGTGGTTGTTCCGCCAGCAGCAGACTCTTCCGCCCACTCGTGTGTGTGGCGCCGTCCTGGTTCCTTTAAACCTCCCCCAGTTATTTTAAATACGTGGTGAAGACACAGTCGCAGGCAGGAAGAAAACGACAAGTTCAAATAGAGTTAAACTTTTTTTTTTTTTTAATAACATGAATTCTGATGGGGCCAAGTAGTCAAGCAGGAGAATACGAAGGAGAGCCATTAAAGCGACGGTCGACTCCTCTATCCCCCCAAGACAACTGTTGAGGAAGCTTCTCGCTAATGGGTCAACAGAGAGCGCTCTCTTCATCACTCACACTAATTGGCGATGGTGACTCTGTAGCTTAAGGGAGGACAAGGAAGAAAAAGAGGGACCTGTTCAACATTATTGATTAGGTTCTCAGCAGAACCAGGTCAGAATGGCTGCTCCAGGAATCCATCGGAAAAGAAGATATGGAGAGTAAAGAAGGGAGGCAACACAAAAGGATCCACTGTGCTGAAGTGTCGACGTTATTTAACCACAATACTGCTCGCATGTTTGGAGCTCTCTTTAAGATCAATGCAGAGTAACAGTTCCACATGTACAATAAAAAGATTATATTTATTCATAGAAGATGCTTTCATCTAAAACACAAAAAGTGATTTTCTAATTCATTCAGCAGGTAGGAGTTGCACATCCTCTCACGATTATGTACGTGTAAGTATGTCTGCAGACATTGGGGTTGAATGTTTACACATCCTTTCGTCTTATTGTAGATTATTGTGTATTACTGTAGAGTATCTTTTATTGTAGAGCATTGTGGCAAATGGATGGAAAGCTAATGATCATTACTAACAGGTCGCGACACACAGACGTCCTTGCCTATTCTCTTTTCTATTCGCTTCTTGCCTCCGGGCCAGTCCCACCCTCTGTGGCCCACCGTACAGAAGGATGACGGTCTATTCTTATGCAAACATTGACACTTATCACTAGCCATGCTTACCCAGGGGAACACTGCGGATAGCAAAGATGGACAACTTTCTTTATCAGATTTACACAATCACAGCCCAACCTTTACATTCAAAGTTCTGGGTTCAAGCCTCGATCCCCACAGTCTACCTGTTGGCATCCCAGAGCAAGATGTCCGACATGGATCTGAGAAGAATTCTCATGCATCCCTTCGGATAAAGCAAAATTAAATGCCATGCCTCTGTGTGTAGCGTCAAGCCTCGGCCATTGCAAAGAAAGATAAATAAATGCCGCCACCCATACCTGCTCCATAAGGAAATTAATCTCGTCATGTAAGATGATTTAAAGAAAAGATTGCAAAAACATCTGAATCCATTTAAGAGTTTTGCAGCCTAAGGTGCATTCCATTATCATTACTGATCTATTGGACACTTGGGGTTTTGAACACATTACAGTGACCCTGTTGAAAAGAGCACCTCTTCGCCCGAAACGCACTCCAATCCTCTCCACATAAGCAGATTTGTCCCAGGTCCCTCTGGTCTGGATCCTAATGGACGCTGGCAGCGAGTGAGTGCCAGGAGGGCGTCGCCCATTCCCTCCACCCTCGCTCTAAACACATTATCAGCGAGGTGGATATTACTCAGCACTTTTCTCACTGCATATCACAGTGCAGTTTGGGACTCAAACACATCCCAAAATATGTACTCAATATCTATATTTTTGTTATATTTATATATTTTTTAGAGTTTACACCTCACAGCGCATGGTATGGGGGAATGTTAACTTGAGCAATAACGACGAGAGGATGTGATCGAACCCTGATGTAAGCACGATGGTTTCATCGCTATAATCTAATAAAGGCTGTTTGACACCCAGCCGAAAAGGTACTGAGTTTGATCCCCAAATGTCCGCCACATGTCTACCTGTTGGCCTCCCTGAGCTATTAGGTTAATTACCTAATGAACTCTCTCAAGTCATACTAAATATGCAAAATAACTAAATAGTGACTGTACTATTTGGTGAAGATTAGCAATGAGGTCATGCCCTCAACCATCGGTGCGTCGAATTCAATAAAACTGTAAGCGATGACTTCGTCTTGTTTCCTCCGCTAAGCACATTACAAATATATTACAGGAGCAATCAGTGGATGCAATCAGCACTAATTGATTGCGCATCAATAGCTTCTGAGACGATAATACTGTATCACTCGGCGATAGCCGTCCATCCTGTACGTACACACAACGTTACTTCTGCAGTAAAAGACATTCGGTTGATGAAAATGCTTTAAAGGGGTGTAGTTAAGTCTGGCAGAGCTCTTCCGTCGGTGAACACAGAGAGCAGATAGACTCTAAAGGGAGTTATAGGGGGAACTGATACACTGTATTTAATAACATGAGAGAGTGCAAATATATTTGCGTGTGGGGAGAAAATGATGGACTACAACGTGGACCAATTTCCTCCGAAATAAATTGGGGAGGTTGAGCACAAATGTCATTAGTCACGGGATTCAGAAGAACGCAGTCAAAGCTGCAAGGTCTCCACAAACTCATCACAGAAACTGAGTTGATGTTGATAATGCATGACGTGCACATGAAGCTCTGATGTTGGAGACAGGCAGACCGTGACGGGGGCCCTTTAAGGTACAGTACGGTAGCATCTAGCAGCTCCACGGCTGTGGAGCCCTTTGAGACTGTGATGTCTCTGCGGTGAAGGGGAAAACGAATAAAGTTGACATGATTTGATGCTACGTCAGAAAATTCAAGTCATTCTACAAAACATGTGTTGAAATAGACAGGCTCTGAAACAGCTAGAGATGCGTCATTTACTGCTACTGACATTGACAGAGAGACAGACAGATAGACCGAGAGTCAGAGGGTCAGACTGACAGACAGACTGATGGATAGACACACAGAAAAGGAGGTTGTGTTATCGGGTGTTCCACAGACAGACAGACAGACAGAGGAGGAGGTTGTGTTGGATGGGGTTTTTTGAACACAGAGCTCCGAAGACGCTTTCTGGGAGGTTTCTAAAAATAGTCTGTTGTGAGGAACGCTTGGATAAATTAATGATTAAGGGTGTGTGTGTGTGTGCGTGTGTGTGTGTGTGTGTGTGTGTGTGTGTGTGTGTGTGTGTGTGTGTGTGTGTGTGTGTGTGTGTGTGTGTGTGTGTGTGTGTGTGTGTGTGTGTGTGTGTGAAATGTGGTTGTGCGTATGTGAGAGGGGGTTTGTTTGTGGGAATACACATGTGTGTGTGTATGTGTGTGTGTATGTGTGTGTGTGTGGTGTGTGTTTGTGTGTGTGCGTGTGTGTGTGTGTGTGTGTGTGTGTGTATGTGTGTGTGTATGTGTGTGTGTGGTGTGTGTTTGTGTATGTACATGTGTGTGTGTGTGCGTTTGTGTGTGTGTGTGTATGTGTGTGTGTGTGTGTGTGTGTGTGTGAAAGGAGGGTTGTGTGTGTACAAGGTGTGTTGGTGTGTGTTAGCCTGTGAATTTAGTGTGACAGTGTGTGTGTGTGTGTGTGTGTGTGTGTGTGTGTGTGTGTGTGTGTGTGTGTGTGTGTGTGTGTGTGTGTGTGTGTGTGTGTGTGTGTGTGTGTGTGTGTGTGTGTGTGCGTGCGTGCGTGTGTGTGTGTGTGTGTGTGTGCATGCTTGTGATGGGGGTTGTGCTCAGCAGCAGCATGTGAACAGCTAGAGTCAGCCTGTTTTCTCTGCTGGCAGCTTCACACCCACATTGTTCTCAGACACACACTTTATATACAAGCTCCGACACACACTTTATATACAAGCTCCGACACACACTTTATATACACTATTATGAGCAAACTTATATGCAAGATTATACAAACACTTAATATACAAGCTCATACGCACACTCTATATACAAGCTCATACACACACTCTATCTACAAGCTTAAACGCATACTTTATAAACAAGTACAGACAAACACTATAGATACACACTCTCAGACATACACTATATACAAGCTCAGACACACACATTATATACAAGCTCATACTCTATATACATGCTTACACGCACAATTTATAAACAAGCTCAGATACACAATTAACATGCAAACTCGGAAGCACACTTTACATATGCACTCCCAGACACACACTTTATATACAAGCTCACACACACTTTATATACAAGCTCAAACACACACTTTATAAACCAGCCGGTAAGGAGCAGGGTAGATTGATAGATACAGCCACGATAAGGCACAGCCTCATTGTCTGTCTGAGGGCCAGGCTAAAGGGGAGGTTGTTGTCTAATGTGTGTCTTTGATGCCCTTTAAGGCCCAATCCCATTTCTACCCCCTCCCCTTCCCCCTCCCCTTCCCCTTCCCCTTGCTTTGAAGGGGAAGGGGAAGGGGAGGGGGAAGGGGAGGGGGTAGAAATGGGATTGGGCCTTAGACTGTAACTGTGATAGGGCTGAAACAAACGCATCTTTACATAGTCTTAGTCATGTCATAAATTATTATTTTCTGCTGATTGATCATTGGATATTTCCTCTCAGAGATTACAGCAATGGCCCACCACAAGTAACCAGAGGGCCATGTGTTGAAATATTTTTCCCTACCTAACAAGCAACCAAGGAAAATGGAAGTATTATTGTATAATGATTCATGAATCAATGAATCATTATTCATCTTCATTGAATAATATGAAGATGAATTTATGAAAGCAGCAAATATTTGTAATTTGTACTTGATAGATTTATAAAAATTAATACATTTACATTAGAATTGAATGATTTAATGAGGATCAACAAATCGTTTATTCAAAGCGTTCGCAGCCTGAACTGTCATGAAGGGTAAACCTGGTGATAAAAAGAGACGCTCAGAAACAGTTAGACCAGGCGCCTCTACTGATATCTTCATTTAGATATATAATACCCTGATAGGTCCCAGAACGTAACTGATTCAAATTCATTCTCGCTTGCACATACCTCAGAGTTCAGATTGATTTTGGTGTTACTACCGGGTAATCATGTTCAAAGTGGAACGCCTACATCCAGCCCTCCTTGGGTACCTTGGTAACCAAATGAAAACACTCTATTGGTTAATCAGAAAGAAAGTGTCTGTCCTGCGTTCACCGTGAGCACATCCTTCAACTGGAACTATGACGACCAGCTCTCTCTCTACGCTGTTCACCAACATGTGTTATAATGGGCCAGGGCCATTTGGAAGAGGTACCGCCTGTTAAACCTGGCCCAAAAGATAAATATTTTACCACTATAAAAGGAAAGAAGCGATATGAAAGATGTGAGATTGGCGAGAGGATGGAAACTGTCCAATGAAGACTTAACTAGCTGGAGTGACGTTGATGGGTCATTATGGGAGTTGGGGGTAGGCTATATTTACTGCTGAGACAAACAGCCTCCTCAAGAAGAAACCGGGTGGTTATTCTACTGACGCAGCTCACAGATGCTGCTGACGCAGGTTAACATGGTACCTGGCAAAACAATGGCTAGCAAGCTGTGTTCAACCGGTTAGCATTCTACCAGCAGAGCTTATTGAAGAGAGCGAGCTTGTTCAATAGCAACCGGAGAGAGGCTAAGCAATGTAGAATGTATCAGGATGGCCTGCTGAGACTACCCTGATGTTTGCGTTTCGCAATGCATATCAGTCTGGCCTAAGCTGGCCAGCCATTGATTTCCAATCATCGTCGCTGCCATACGTTGTTCAAAAAACTCCTTCCAAACCATAGTGAAACTCGTGCTCTCTTTGTTCTTGTTCTAGTCCAGCTGTAAGTAAGTCAAATACATATTATTCTCTGAGAAAATACTTTTTCATGCAGATTTATTTTCATATTTGATCATGTTATTCATTAATTCGTTGTTTATTTACATTGCGGATAAAACCAGTTTTGATTGCTACACTTTCCTTGGGCACTACCCTCATGTTTTTGTAAATTTGTCAGCCTGCGACGCTGTTCTTTATGAACTGTTCTCCTTCCCCCCGAGAACTGATTGGTCAGGGCATATTTTCATCTTTGGAAAAAGGCTTTAACAGGCCCAAGGCCAGACCTCAGTAAAATGTGAACTACTGAGATTGGGATGGTCTCCCAAGGCCAGGTTAATTGAGCTAAATGCTTTAAATTGAGAATCTCTGTCAAGTTCAGATTTGTTTGCATTATTACCGGCTACAGTGCAATAACAACCCAACCGAACTGTTCCTGTAAATACCCAATCGTTTTCCAATAGACAATTGACAATTGTTTGTGTTTGTTTATAAAAGTTATAATTACACTGAGGCTACACAATGTCTATTGGTCGACCCATGAATATATATGATTCCATTGCCCCTGATGGCGTTTGACACAGCCAACATAGCCATGCTAGCATTGTAGTACAAAACGACACATGATGTGACAACGCTGAATGTACCATAATACATGTAAACTGTGGAGTGACTGGCTGTCTCGCTTGGCATGACGAGCAGCTACTGGGCAGCGGGGTCGGCTAACGTCTTGCTGAGGAAATGTGTAATGAATATTCATAGATAATTATCATATTAAATATTTTTGATGCATTTATACCTAATCGGTTCATGATTGTGTGAATAAAAGGGCATTAGAAGGCGTGTCTTTTAACCTGCATCAGCAAAATACAACATCACACAATACAAAAATATGTTTTTTTATAGAGCTGGTTTTCGTAAAAAACCCTGGTGTTGCTTCATATATTCAGCGCTTAAAATCTTAGTACTAGCAAATCTCTGCTACTAGCAAAATAAATCTGTTAGCATGCTGCTAGCACAAGATCAACCTGCTAGCATGCTGCTAGAGTAAGCTAAATATGATAGCACGCAGCTCTGTATTGTTGGATGGTTTGGCAATCATTGTAATCTCCAAAGCCGTCCCTTAAAGGCTTATTTGCACAAGAAGCTTTAGAAGTGAAGGTGACTTTAGTCCCTGGGTGACTTTAGTAATATTAGGAGGTTATTCTCATTCTTGTTTGAATTGTTTCAGTCTCTTCTCATCCTCTCTCTCTTTCTTAAGTATATCTTTGATATTGTCATTTTAAATTTCATATCTCTCTCCCTCTCCCTCTCCCTCCCTCCCTCCCCCCCTCCTTCCCTCTCCCTCTCCCTCTCTCCTCTCTCTCTCTCTCTCTCTCTCTCTCTCTCTCTCTCTCTCTCTCTCTCTCTCTCTCTCTCTCTCTCTCTCTTTCTCCCCTTTCCCATGTGTCTCTCTCTCCCTACAACAGTAATAAGTGTCATAGAAAATGTGGTTGTGATTGATCAGCTAGTCTGATGCCATAAATACTTTGCTGTCAGAAGTGTATTGGAAGTTGTAATGTAGTATGTATTTATTTGGAGGCTAAGCTTGATTGGAGCATACAGCCAGCAGTAGTAGTTCTCTGTACAGCATAACCAAATGCAATTCAGACAGCCAGTCAGGCAGTCAGTCAGTCAGTCAGTCAGTGAGACAACAAGAAGTCAGCCAATCAGGCAGTCACTCAGTCAGTCCGCTGTCCACCAGTCAGTCAAGCAACCAGTCATCCAGTCAGTCACCCAACCAGTCAAGCAACCAGCCAGCAAGCCAGCCTGCCAGCAAGCCTGTTTAGATGGGTTGTTTACTGCCGCACTTGCGCCCATTTCCCTGGCACTAAACCCTCCCAACCCGGCCAACAGGGGGGGGGGGGGGGGGGTAAGACAGAAGGTGAAATTATGACTTCAGGGATTTTTCTACGGCCGGCAACCATTCCCTCGCATCGTGGATCAATATTTCAACATTAATAGATTTTAGAAATGGATGCTCAAGAAAAATGTGGATCCAGTTCAAATTAAAGGGACAGTGGCCCTTATTTCCTTGTTTCATAGTGTACAGTACTGCTGGTAATTCACTGAAGGACCAGGTAGGGGTTAGGCCAACCCAGGCGTCCTGCTAAAAGATGACTCAGGTAGAGTGCAGATACCAGGGATCCATCCCAGCACCTCGTCAGTAGAGGAGGGTTGGGAGCCTAGAGGTAAGAGGGCAATATGGGTAGTATGGTGAGGTCTCTGCAGTAGCACCACACTCAGTCAGCCCCTTTCATCCATCCCGGATTCAATCCCTCTTGATTAATCAAACTGAACCGGGGCAGCAAGGGGTGAGGATCAGGACACTCATGTCCCAAACTTTCCCTGTGTCTCTCTCTGCAACTTTCCCTGTTTCTCTCTCTCTCCAATACCCTCTCTCTCTCAACCATTTTTAACAATGCCTCCACAGAATGAATACTTGCGTGACCTTTTCATCGGTACCCGCAGGGAATGAAACAGGCAAACCCCAGCAGTTCAGATAAGAAGCCACACATGACCATGTGTTCAGGGTCTGGGTTAGCTCATTTTTCAGTCTCGCCCCAGCGGAAAGATCCAGGTTCGATCCCTGCTGTTCTGAGCCTACCTGTAAGCATCTGTATGGAAGGTTCCTGTCCTCGATGTGCTCCTTAACCACCTGGTGGAACCACTTTCTACCATGAAGTAACCACCCGTAAGATCTGAAGAGAGCCAACGTGTAGAAGCTCGTGGTTCCACTGGCATTCGGTCACCAAGCCTCAGTTTGGATCTTTCTAAATGCTGGGATGCCATCTACTCTGTACATCATCACCCTATATACCCAAACATGGGTATATAGGGTGATGATGTACAGAGTAGCCCAGTGTTATATGGTGCGGTACATTGTGTAGTTTCCCCCCGCCATACACAGAGACCCTCAAAACAATATGGGGTCCACAGCCATGAAGGGAGATACGTGGGCATCTCTCGAGGATCTCTGGATTGTTGCTGGTTCAGAACAACTCTTACTCTGCCCTCAGGCTCAATTACCACCCAGACCAACAGTAGACAGAGGGGGGACGGGAATTTTACGTGCTTTGGCGATGTAAAGTATCATTCTTCCCATGAAAATAAAGCCCTTTCAATTGAATTGACAAAAAAGGGAGGGAGCAGAGTGAGAAAGAGGGAGCGAGTATAGTAGAGTCATAGCAGAGTGGCAGAGTAGAGTAGAGTAAAGTACAATAGAGAGGAGCAGAATATACTATAGAGTAGAAAAGGGTAAAGATGTTTAAAGTAGAGTAGAATTGAGCAGAGCAGAACAGAATAAAGAAAGGAAACTAGAGCAGAGAGTAGGGTGTGTAGAGTAGAGAGTGTAGAAGTGGAGTTTAGATCAGAGGGAGTAACTAGTGCATAGAGTAATGTAGGGTGGAATTCAGGACAGAGTACAGTAGAGCTAGAGGTATCAGTACCCCCCCCCCCCCCCCCCCCCCCCCACACCATTACTCTCCATCCCCTGCTGACGGGGGCATGTTTGTTTCCTCTCCTCCTCGCCTCGGTCTTTATGTCGCCGTGAGTTATGACCAGACCCCCCCCACCCCCGCCAGACCAAGCAAACTGCGAGCTGATTGGCTCGTAAATGAATATAACCCGGGTCCCGGTGTGCTGCCCGGCCGAGATAAAGACGACCACCTGTTACTTCACAATGGCCGCTGCTCACACACATACACCATCACATATTCAACAGCAAATGCCCACACACACACATACAAAAACACACACACTGACACACAAAGACACACACATTCATATACCAACACACACACAGCACCAAATATACATACACAAAACGCACACAGAAAATATACAAGCGTGCACACACACACACACACACACACACACACACACACACACGCACACACACAAGCAAATACAAACATATACAAACTTTCATATAGCAACAGCTGCAACACACAGCAAACACACACTATCACATACACACACAAACACACACACACGAATACACAAGCTCAAAACAAACACATTCAACACTGGAGATTGCTGTGTTGCAGTTTGAAACGATGCATTTGGGCATTTTGATTTGTTAAAGTTGAAAATCTTGATTTCATGGCTATTTCAGGTCAAAAGCAGCATTCAAATACCGTTCAAATATCGAAAAATCACAGAAACATTACAATAATTGTCATGGTTTAAAGACAAAATAAGTGTGTCCTTTAAATGGAAAAGTTCCGTAATGAAATACCTTCCTTTAATGGGAATTTTAAGCGGTGAGAGAAGGACTCAGATGAGGATGAATGTGACAGTAAACCCAACGGTTGATTTGCTGCGCAGGATGACAGCAGATCAACCACGAAATGCAACTTTGTGTTTTATTCTCATGACATTATTCCCCAGTCCGAAATCCGTTGAATGCTCACCCCTCCTCTATAGAACTGGCACATATTCAACACATCAAACGTGGATGTGTCTTTTCACGCTCCCGTCAGTAATCTATGATTTCTTAATCCAATAGTTACACGCGGTGTAATCGGATTTGAGTTCAAAGTGTGACGCAAGATTTCTCTGCCTGAGAGATCACCCCAGAAACAGAGGGACCTGAACGTAAACCGGAATTCACAAGAATACACTCCAAGATGATCAAAATCCTCGTGTGTTTTGGAAAATTAAAAGTGACACAAGAAGAAACCCAGGGCCAATTAGACTGATTGACGGTCTGTCAAAGTAGATCCATGTGCTTTTGGCTTCGTTACAGCCGGTTCAATCACAATGCAATGTTTCACATTTTTACAGTTGCTATAGTTGTATCTTACCTTGGATTCGGGTTGAGTCGGTGTGCTAACGTGGCCCCGGTAAGTGTCCCGGTTTTCCGAGTCGTTCTCCTTCTCGCTGATTTCGGTCATCGTGGGGTCAGGCTCCTTCTTTTGCCGAATGATAACCGCGGATCGGAGACGGAGAGAGTCCAATGTTGTCCTGATGCTTGCCTTAAGTGTTGTTGTTTTTCTGTGTAGTCCTACAACGTGACATCGGAAGAGATGCACCATGCACGGACTGACACGGTGCAGCCCTGAGCGCTGGCTCCGCTTCTACCGACGCCGCTCCGTGGCGGTGCCTGTCTGACGCGCTTTAGTGTGAGCAGGTCTGAGCTTGCATATGTGCTGCTCTGCTGTCATCCGTCATTGTCATATGTCCACAGAGAAAATGATGATCCAGTAAACCAATCGAATTAAACAATCGGAATGCAGCCGGGGGGAGGGGGTCGGGGGCCAGCGTGCGTCGACCGCAACTTCGCTCTTTACGACCCCCTAATAAATTCCTCTTCTTCCATCTGCCCCACGAGCGCGCGCTCTACCGAAACTTTGATGTCGAGCGGTTGGTCGACATGGGATGCGCGTGAAGGGGTGATGGTGTCTCAGAAGGAGTAAAGGCGGGGCTCTTCGCACAGGTGGAAATAGAACAAAGGGTGTGTGTGTGTGCGTGCGGTTGTGCATATAAGTGTGCGTGCTTGCGTCTGTGTGTGTGTGTGTGTGTGTGTGTGTGTGTGTGTGTGTGTGTGTGTGTGTGTGTGTGTGTGTGTGTGTGTGTGTGTGTGTGTGTGCATGTGTGTGTGCGAGTGTGTGTGCCTGTGTGTCTGCGTGCATGCATGCGTGAGTGCATGTGCGTACGTGTGTGTCAGTGTGTGCATTGTTTGTGTGGGTGTGTGGTGCGCGCGCGTGTGTGAGTGCGTTTGTGTATTCGTGTGTGTGTTCGTGTGTATGTGTGTGTGTGTGTGTGTGTGTGTGTGTGTGTGTGTGTGTGTGTGTGTGTGTGTGTGTGTGTGTGTGTGTGTGTGTGTGTGTGTGTGTGTGTGTGTGTGTGTTACAAGCGGGCAGGTGCTATTTCAGCACCACGCGCATGTGAACAGCGCCGGACGGCGCGTCACCTCTCGTTCACCTCTCCTCGTCTCTCTCGCGACTCTTCCTATTTCCCCTCGAAACTAACTTTTTTCGATATTTATTCCTGAAACATGATGACACTAATGGCACAGCACAGCCACACTTCTTAAACAGACATTTGAACTGTGATAGAATACAATGAATACAATTTATAAATTAATAAATGTAAATCTAAAAAATATTTATTTACTTATTTCATAAAATATTACCAAAGATAGACTATTTGAAAGTATCATTACGT
>NC_079429.1:15083590-15156206 GCF_026213295.1 Gadus chalcogrammus
CGTTCAACCAACATAAATATAGGCCTGCTGAACTGTGACATGCCTTTGGGGGAAAACGTCACAATTCTTCATCCCCTAGGGCTTTTATTTACAAAAAACAATATACCAATTGAAGCTCAAACGTTTGTTCCTCTCCTGTTATTCAAGAAGCATCAACATGCATCCATAGACATTTACTCACAGGAAAGTGAGAATCAGGAAACAGTTGACGTTTATCCTTATTTGTCAATCAAACTCAAGACAACATTCAAGGAATTTTCCATAACCTACAAGGCCATGTGCAGGAAAAATGGCGATTTATTAGCTAATAAAGTATTTCAAACAATTATTAAGCTGCCAATCTACCATGTCTGCGGCAATCATCTCCTTTCGCTTTATTTGCCCAAACTAGCACGGGGTGATGGCATTGAACACACGTCCATGGCATAGCATCGTTCTGCCATGGCATGGAGTATAAACAGCTCCGGAACAGGTTGTGTGCCATCACTCCATGGTACCCAGCAAACAGTGGGGCCACGGCAGGGCCGCCAGAACGGGCTCCCACGCCACACGTAGCGAGGACGCAGAACACTTTGAATCTATAATACAACAGCACGTTGACTCTAAATGCCACGAAACAATGCCAAAGCATGGTTTAAAAACGTATTTATATGTATTTATATTTGTGTATATAACAATTATTCATCCCTTCAACGATCGATTTCAAATATTTTCATGGTAAAATGTCGTTGATTACATTAAGTGGCAATTTTCTTTTTGCTTAAAATGTTAAATATTTCTAACAACCTCAACAAACACGTGTACAGGAGAGAATAGCGTTTAAGCTTGCTAATGCAAAATTCATTTGACCTCTTGTCACCGAATGGCGCGGACTATAATAAATACATCTTAACATGATTAATTTAATAACATAAGCACGAATCTAAGTGAGAATATACAATGAGGATGTGTGTAAGTGCTAAGTCAGTAGCGTGTGTTGCCCGGGTGGGGGTTGGTGTGCAGTGGGGATGTTGTAAATTGTGTGCCACCGGATGCATGTGATGCTTTCTCTTCTGATGTGAATCACCATCGCTGTGATGATCCTTTCTGATATTGGCTCCTATCCACTGAGGCTTTTGGCTGCAGATTGTGACAGGAGATGTCCTGCTCAAGGCCGGTGGGGGATTTCTTTCTTTGGCTTGCTGAGGAGGGGAAGGTCTCTCCAATTGCATTTGAAGCAAAGTTAATTGATGAGGGATTCCAAAGGATTCAGATTCAATAAGCGGATTTGGCTATGGATTCAGTTGAATCCTTTCAAACACTGACCCTATACCACACACACACACACACACAGACAGACAGACAGACAGACAGACAGACAGACAGACAGACAGACAGACAGACAGACAGACAGACAGACAGACAGACAGACAGACAGACAGACACAGACACAGACACACACACACACACACACACACACACACACACACACACACACACACACACACACACACACAGTACTCGGATGGTTCACACAGTCCATCAGCTGGCAGACCGGGTGGGGTCCCCTTGGGGTGGCTAGGCTCTCAGTAGGCCTACCATGTCTCCAAATGTCGGTCACCTTTATTTCCATCAGCGGAGGAGGCAACCACCACCATTAAGGGCTGATAACATTCAGGCAGGATTTTTAATACACTTACAAATTTAAAAAGCAACACAACATAGAGAATGATGTTGAAACAGCAAACCCAATTCAAACTTAAAGACATTCATGGCTTATTATAATAAATATCAATTTATATTTGTAGTGCAACCCAAAAAATGAATATAATTGTATTGTTTTAATTAGGCATGAATGTGGCAGAGCAATCACTTTTTTGCTTGCTTCATAAAGAAGTCAAGTCCATTTTGCAGGTTAAGCCAGCAGCCGTGTTGTCCCTCCCAACACGGCTGCTGGCTTTTTGGGCTTTAAGAACATTTTATTTTAATCAAGCACTTTAAATATTTATTAGTGTAATCATTGCATTAAACTCTTGAAAATGCTGCTTTCATTCTGTCTGTCAAAGTCATTATGTTATAAAAGAGGTCTCGCATATTAATAAAAAAAGATATATTATGATTATTATGATTTATAATGGGGAACCCTGGGGAACACCTGCACCGTTTTGAGACGGTCAGCAGTTTGTGTATTTCGAATTAGTGAAATGAAGACCATATAATAATAAACAGAAACTTTCGGAGACAGGGGTTTGTGTGTGTGTGTGTGTGTGACGTGTGTGTGTGTGTGTGTGTGTTGCATGCACTTGGACATGCTGTAATTATTAATTATCACGTTGTGAGATTTGTATCCTGACCTCAAATCTAACCTCATTATACATGCCCACACCTCCACCAACAACAGTTAGATAGATGTCTAGCTATATAATGTGTGTGTGTTTGTTTGCGTGTGTGTCAGTTTGCCAAAAATCTGGAGTAGGACCTAGAAGCATATTCCTTCCTGCTGTTGTTTGTGTGTGCGCAAGCTCGCATACATGTGTATGATAAAGAGTGTGTGTCTGCCATAAGTATAAGATATACGTATACATCTAAAAACAAACACAAGATGACAAGAATGCTGCAACATATTTTTATTTGATTCTGTGCTGGTTCCCATGAATTGGGCGTTTGGCCCAGGTGAATTGAAACAAAGTATGTATGTCAAACATCTTATTGGACCTGACCAAGTCCACGTCGATGTGACATCACACTGGAGTGAAACCACAGCTTGGTCCCAGTGCAGGTGAATTTAAACAAAGCATTACACACCTCAGTGTGATAACACCGATGAGGACTTGGTTGGGTCCCATCAGATGTTAAACTACTTTGTTTAAATTCCCCTGGGCTCGGACAAAGCTGGGGTTTCCCTCCTGCGTGATGTCACATCGATGTGGACATGGTCGGGTCCCATCAGATGTTTAACATACATACTTTGGTTAAATTCACCTGGGCTCAGACAAAGTATGCACGTCAAACGTCTATGGGATCCGACCAAGTCCACATTGATGTGACGTCACACCGGAATTAAACTCCAGCTCCGTCCTAGCCAAGGTGAAATCAAACAAAGTACTACACACCTCAGTGTGATGTCCCATCGATGTGGCCATGGTCGGGTCCCATCAGATGGTTGACATCCATACTTTTTCTGTACATTTTATTTACAATACATTTGACCCGCACCGGAACAGGGCAGCCACTCTTGTCAGGCGCCCCTTCAGCCTAACGTTCAGCCACATATTGAGCGTTGGCCTGAGGCCCTTCCCCTCGGCCTCCGGGGCGGGGTGGTCCCCTTCTGCCTCCGTCTTCCCATCCCCTTCTCCGTCGCTCAGGGGGGCATCGGCCACGATGACCCCGAACTTGTGCTTTCGGATGCTCCTCATCGCGACCTGTATGGTGGCCATGACTCGGGACAGGAGCTTTTTTGGGGGCCTGTCTGGGATCGGAGGCAGCCAGGCCTCAAAAGGGCTTGAGCCTTCGCGCCTGTCTTGGTGTTGGTGTCCTGTCAGAAATGACCGACAAAACGGTATTTAACGCTGACCACAGTGGCTGTTACGTGTTTGTCTCTGTTATATGTTATATTTCAGTGACCGATAACGAGAGAATCGGTCAGTAAATGGTTTGTGATTATGCAGAAATATAAAACTAAAAAGATAAATGCAAACCACACGCACAAACACAAAAGCAGGAACACACACAGGCACATACAAAAGCAGGTAAACACAACAATGCAGTGAGCTCACCAGGTTCAGGTCTTTGGGGCCTGGGATCAGGGCTTTGGGGCCTGGGTTCAGGGCTTTGTGGCCTGGCTTCAGGGCGATGGGGCCTGGCTTCAAGGCTTTGTGGCCTGGGTTCAGGGCGTTGGGGCCTGGCTTCAGGGCTTTGTGGCCTGGATTCAGGGCTTTGTGGCCTGGGTTCAGGGCTTTGTGGCCTGGGTGCAGGGCTATCTGATATAACGACCGACTCAGAATCCTCCTGAGACTCCAAGACCATCTAGGACACAACACATCGCGTCAGCAACTCCTCGAGGTCAACATGAACCGACACTGAAGACCCATGAGGGGAAACCAAAAGAGGTCCCCGTCTGTCCTCTCCTTTCTCACCTGTTTCAGGTGGTCTTCCCCATGCGGCGAGGAGCAGTCCGAGGGGTCCGGATAGGGGGAGGACGCTGGTTTGTCCTCAACCCCACCCAGTGTCTCCAGGTCTCCTGGTTGGAGAACCTCCTGTCGGAGGAGATCATCACTGTTGAGGTACAGGCACACACAAGAGCAGGGACAGGCACACGCCAACACATACAAACGAACACCACAAAGCAGCGAGCTCACCACGCGTGTGGTGGAGGTGTGGCCTGGGTGGAGGGTTGACAGCATCGTCTCCAACCATGTCCTCACCATCTAGGACACAAGATGTGAGCACGGGACTGAGGAGCTGACTTATATAGAGGAGCATGGCCCCCTTGATGACAGAGGGCCTTCGGGTTCCGCTGGCCAGAGGCCCCCTGTGACGTAGTCGCGGTGACGGAATGTTTGGGTATACATACTATTGAAAACAGCTAAAATATGCTGAGGCATAAATCCATCATTTTGATGCATTTCCAATAGAAAAAGTTACAGAAAAACATGCATAAACATATTTACACATACATATATCTAGTACTGATATGAAATGTGTTCAATCTTGTATGTTTGTGTGCATCTGCACACTTCAAGTTTGCGTGTGTGGCCCGTGGCCTCTCCTTCCTCACCTGTCCCAGGTGGTCTTCCCCTGTCGACGAGGATGAGTCCCCCCCCCCAGCCAGGGTCTCCTGATGGGGGGGGTCATCACCGATCTTCTCCACTCTCTTCTCCATAGTTATCTCTGTCACTTTGCTAGCTTGAATCGCTGTCCTCGCTGTCAGATCACTCTCACGGTTCGACTCTCAGATCAGCAATGAGCAGTGGACTGAGGGGCGGGGCCTTATATAGAGGAGCGGGCCCCGTGATGTCACGGAGTTCCGCCGGGTTACGCTGGCCCCAAGCAACGCGGCATGTTGATTTGTTGTCGCAGGCAACAGATTTGTTGTTGATTGAACTCTTTAGAATATGCCTCGAATAAGTTCAAATTTAAACCACTAAAATAAGAATATTACCCTAACACAAAGTGTGTAAAAACACACATATATTTACAAAGTCACCATTTTAAACTGTTTCAACAAAGTCCATAGGCTGGTTCTAAGTCTATCTACGTTTTATAGCAAAACATTTGCAAAAACACAGACTGTTGGGCCAAGAAGGACTAGTCAGGCTATCAGTTTCTCTTTGATCAACTCTATAGATATACAAACACAGGTTTAAGAGTGTCATTCTTGTAGATCTACTGGAGCAAACACACACACACACACACACACACACACACACCTAGAAGCATATTCCTTACTGCTGTTGTTTGTGTGTGTGCATGCTTGAATACATGTGTGCGTTAAAGAGTGTGTGTCTGCCATAAGTATAAGATATACATATACATCTAAAAACAAACACAAGATGACAAGAATGCTGCAACATATTTTTATTTGATTCTGTGCTGGTTCCCATGAATTGGGCGTTTGGCCCAGGTGAATTGAAACAAAGTATGTATGTCAAACATCTTATTGGACCTAACCAAGTCCACGTCGATGTGACATCACACTGGAGTGAAACCACAGCTTGGTCCCAGTGCAGGTGAATTTAAACAAAGCATTACACACCTCAGTGTGATGTCACATTGATGAGGACTTGGTTGGGTCCCATCAGATGTTAAACTACTTTAAATTCCCCTGGTTTCGGACAGAGCTGGGGTTTCCCTCCTGCGTGATGTCACATCGATGTGGACATGGTCGGGTCCCATCAGATGTTTAACATATATGCTTTGGTTAAATTCACCTGGGCTCAGACAAAGTATGCACGTCAAACGTCTATGGGATCCGACCAAGTCCACATTGATGTGACGTCACACCGGAATTAAACTCCAGCTCCGTCCTAGCCAAGGTGAAATCAAACAAAGTACTACACACCTCAGTGTGATGTCACATTGATGAGGACTTGGTTGGGTCCCATCAGATGTTTGACATACTTTGTCTAATTCACCTTGGCTCAGACAAAGCTGGGGTTTCACTCCAGTGTGTAGTCCCATCGATGTGGCCATGGTTGGCTCCCATCAGATGGTTGACATCCATACTTCTTCTGTACATTTTATTTACAATACATTTGACCCGCACCGGAACAGGGCAGCCACTCTTGTCAGGCGCCCCTTCAGCCTAACGTTCAGCCACATATTGAGCGTTGGCCTGAGGCCCTTCCCCTCGGCCTCCGGGGCGGGGTGGTCCCCTTCTGCCTCCGTCTTCCCATCCCCTTCTCCGTCGCTCCGGGGGGCATCGGCCACGATGACCCCGACCTTGTGCTTTCGGATGCTCCTCATCGCAACCTGTATGGTGGCCATGACTCGGGACAGGAGCTTTTTTGGGGGCCTGTCTGGGATCGGAGGCAGCCAGGCCTCAAAAGGGCTTGAGCCTTCGCGCCTGTCTTGGTGTTGGTGTCCTGTCAGAAATGAACGACAAAACGGTAATTAACGCTGACCACAGTGGCTTTTACGTGTTTGTTGCTGTTATATGTTATATTTCAGTGACCGATACGAGAGAATCGGTCAGTAAATGGTTTGTGATTATGCAGAAATATAAAACTAAAACGATAAATGCAAACCACCATGGTTCTTGCACCATTTTCAAAGTCAAATTTAAGACTTTTTAAGACCTTTTTAAGACCAACACATACATAAATTAAGACCCAAAAAATGTCTGAAAAATTATTTGATAGAAAAGGGAATTTATTGAGTCACTTATACACATCAACCGTAGCCGTAGTACTAGCAGTAGTAGTAGTAGTAGTAGTACTCTTGCAAAGTTATCTCGGAAGCGCGCGGACACGACGATACGCGAACACATGAACCCACCCGTGTCACCCATAATCACCCATGTCCCGTCGCTTAGCAACCGGACACGCTGGGGTTGATATGTTACCGGACTACTGTAACTACTACGGAGTGATAGCAAAGACAAGAATCAGGCAATAAATCCACCATCCTTGACAGCGGTCAAGTTTGGTGTGTGGAGTGGACCAATTGCGAACTACTGCAGCTGCTCTAAGTTAAACCCCAAACTAATCGGAATAAGTGTATGCATGTCGATTATAGCGGACTACACCACCTCTTCTGTAGCCGAATAGAATTATATTCCGAACAGATAATTGTATTCCGATTGAGGCGTATATATGATCCTTTTCTATTCCGATTGAGCTGTTCTTCCACATCTATGCGGATCAGATGTGTCCATGTAAACACGGCTGACAGTGATCACACACTCACACACACACACCAGGGATGGAAATTAACACCCGCCACACGCCATTTGCGGGTGGATTTGTATGGTGGCGGGTGAATTGTGTCACTTCACCCGCCACTGTGGCGGGTAATACTTTCCAGTCAGGTCCGATCAAATTTGCATATCTCATACATTCGTTATATACGGCGCTGCACAGTTCCACAACCATTACTGTCAACATCCGGGCCCCTTCTTCCTCTACGCCTCTTTTGCTGAACTGCGACTGTCAATATCCGGGATAATATCGGTAACAGGGCTCTCAAGTCTCACGCGTTCGGCGTGAGACACACGCAATTCAACCCATGCACACGCTCACACGCCACACGGTAGGATAACCAGACGTCCTCTTTTGCCCGGACATGCCCTCTTTTTGAGACACTTTTAAAAAATGTGTGTCGGAATTTCAAAATCGTCCGGGATTTTATTAAAGCCTCATATATGTTCACATTGAATTTGAGTTGCGTTTCTCTGGGTCGTTCACAAACTAGTTAGGCTACGCCCTCCCCTACTCAGTTCTGTTCGCTTCGCATTGGTGGAAGTGAGTAGGGGGAGTGGTTAAGTAGAGCCTTCAGATTGGACGGTTTGACCTACTCAGTTACCGTCGTGTTTTGTATTTATTATTTTACCATTTTTGTTTTATAGGGACAAACATTAACAAATGTATCCTACAGGGGATTGATAAAGTTCTATCTATTGAACAGAAAGAAACACTTGGTCATAATTTACACACTTTACCACAGCATTGGCCTACTGAATGCCACAGATATATTTTCAGCATTGGACTGAATGCCACACATATTTTCTTCTGAATATTAGTGTTAAGGGCATATAATGCTTACTATCATACGTTAGTTACCATGTCTGTGTGGACACATTTGTATGCAGTCACATGTAAATACAAAAAAACAAATGTTCCTATTGACTTATGATGGTGTAGCCATGCATGTTGTTTTATTATTAATATGTCAATTAGTTTTTTAATGAAAATACTTTGTATAGATGAATTATCCCCAAACTTGTCATCGTAACACCAACTGATGTGTATGAAAAACACTTTTCTTATCTATTGTTACTATTATATTGTTTAAAATGTACGCATATATTGAAAAATATATAGCGTATAAAAAGTGGCTGGTAAAAAAGATGAGTGGCAGGTAGATTTTTAAATCTACCTGCCACAGTGGCTGGTGGGCAAAAAAGTTAATTTCCATCTCTGACACACACACACACACACACACACACACACACACACACACACACACACACACACACACACACACACACACACACACACACACACACACACACACACACACACACACACCGAACTTCGTTATTCGAATTTAATTTGAATATCAAAAAATAAATCAAAATTCAAACAAATATTAGGCAGCCCTTAATATTCGAACCTGTTATGGCAGGCCAAGAGGGAGAGACGTCGGAGAACCCGACGCAGTCTATTCATAATATTGTAATGACCACGGAAGAGGCAGTGAATGAAGTATTGATTAGACAGCGATTTATGAGATACCTAATAAACCGTCGGAACACGCAGGACCGGTAACCATAGCAACGCCGGTAAACAAACCCCGCGGAGCCCAATCCAGGTCTTACTGAAGGAAGTTAATGGTCAAAATATTATTAATAAATATTCAAATATATATTCGAATATTAATATTAATAAACAAACAAACTTCGAATATGATTTTTGGGCAAAAGTCAAAGCCCACACACAATTTAAATAATTTACTGTTTGGAATATTTACATTAAAATGATCCAGCATGAACTGTGATCCATAGTACCGCCATATGACATGGCTGTCGGTGTCGTCCGTGGGCCAGTATCTCACATGGATATCCATCTGTTTTCTTTTAGTGGTTTTGTTCACTCTCATCGAACATGAGGACGTACTGTTTATCCTGTACGCTGCGTGACAGCTCTCTTTTTATGAAAGATGCAATGCCGTATTTGGCAAGATAGGCCGTTTTGTTTTCACCACAGGTGAACGACTTCGCAAACTCAGAATCTGGGAACATAGCAGCCAAGACGCTACTGATGTCCTTATTCGATTTGAAGGAATTATGTCTGCTCACCATGTGGAGAACCCACAATACCTCCGCCTTCTGGGTTTCTGGTGGCGACACAAAGCCGGTTAACGCCGTCTGATGTGAAGTACTAGCCACGGATGCTGAACTTTTCAGTCCACTTCTTTCAAATAATACGGGCATCGGTGTAGTCCCGCTAGCTGCCATGGAGTATCGGATATATTTCTGCAACCTCATGTGGGACTCAAGAGCTTTTGCTCCCATGGTCCCTTCCACATGAAAAAAATTCTATAGTTTACTATAGTAAATAAACTATAGTATACCCTATATACACTATAGTAAATATTGTAGTGTTTTTTAACCTTACTATAGCAGTTTTACTACAGTAAACTATAGTATACTACAGAAAATTCTATAGTTTACTATAGTAAATAAACTACAGTACACCCTATATATACTATAGTAAATATTGTAGTGTTTTACTACAGTAAACTATAGTATACTACAGAAAATACTACTTACTATAGTATTTACCATAGTACACTACAATGTCTGGAAAATCACTATAGTAAATCCCACACTATATTGTAGTATAGTATAGTAATCTATAGTATACTACACTGTGTAGTAACTTACTATAGTGTTTACCATAGTACACTACAATGTCTGGAAAATTACTGTAGTAATTCCCACACTATATTGTAGTATAGTATAGTAATCTATAGTATACTACACTGTGTAGTAACTTACTATAGTATTTACCATAGTACACAACAATGTCTGGAAAATTACTATAGTAAATCCCACACTATATTGTAGTATATTTTAGTATACTATAGTAATATATAGTATAATGTAGTAAATGCTGTAGTAACTAGGGCCCGACCGATTTATCGGCCGATTATAGCCTTTTTGAAAATAATCAACATCTGCCAAAAAGACGCCGATTACAACCGATTTATTATTTTTTTTAGAAATGTTATTGCGCTTAGTATCCTGCAGATTGCGCTCCTACTCGCCTTGCTAACTAACAACTTTAGCTGGAGTAAAAAAGAGGAGATCGAATTTTACCGTACAACATGAAAGCACGCTCGCTTAGGCAGCTGCGCGCTCACCTCACCAATGTACACAAGACGCGTTGTTTGAGCATGTTGTGCCTGTTTTTCTTTAGGTCCCAGGCCATGTTAATTTGTTATACTGTATACGGTGAGACCATACTGCTCAGCTCGCACGTGTTAGTCACTGCTCACGAGCGCAGCACATTGGGAGTTAGTTATTTATTTTACATTTTACATTACACTAATTTTTGACTGTAAATGTATTCTAAAACACTCAAAGGTTCTGCATTCAATTCACATATTCGTCAAAAGTGTTTAAAGTATATTTAAGGTATCAAAAACTATGTTTATATGCTTTTTTTTGTTTCGTTTTTAATCTGCCGATTAAATCGTAATCGTAATTTTTCTCTGAAAATAATCGGCATCGGCATCGGCACTCAAAAATCAATATCGGTCGGGCCCTAGTAGTAACTATAGTATTTTTTCCCCTGGGAGTATGAATTCGGGATAAACGACACCTTGCCTCGTAGTCAACTGCCTTCTCCAACCACCCCCGAAACTTATCCTCCTCAAACCATTTCTCATTGAATTTGCACCGTCCCATCCTGAAAGCAGCGCAAGTTGGCCTAATGATGTCAACCGTCACTAGCTAAAAGTAGCGCCAGCAAGTTAGCCGACTGATGACTGATGTCAACGTTAACGTAACGTAAAACTCCTGAAAATGCTGTAATTAAAAGACACACTATGTAATTTGTTGTGTGCGACAATTTCCCCTTGTCTAAAAAAACTCTTTGCAAAATGTAATACCGAGAGCAAATTTACAGTAAATTTAAGACAATTTATGGCCTTAATTTCACACAAAAAAAAGTAACTTTTTAAGACTTTTTAAGGACCCGCGGGAACCATGACCACAAGGACAAACACAAAAGCAGGAACACACACAGGCACATACAAAAGCAGGTAAACACAACAATGCAGTGAGCTCACCCGGTTCAGGGCGTTGGGGCCTGGGTTCAGCGCGATGGGGCCAGGCTTCAAGGCTTTGTGGCCTGGGTTCAGGGCTTTTCGGCCTGGCCTCAGGGCTTTGTGGCCTGGCTTCAGGGCTTTGTGGCCTGGCTTCAGGGCTTTGTGGCCTGGCTTCAGGGCTTTGTGGCCTGGGTTCAGGGCTTTGTGGCCTGGGTTCAGGGCTTTGTGGCCTGGGTGCAGGGCTATCTGATATCACGACCGACTCAGAATCCTCCTGAGACTCCAAGACCATCTAGGACACAACACACCGCGTCAGCAGCTCCTCGAGGTCAACATGAACCGACACTGAAGACCCATGAGGGGAAACCAAAAGAGGTCTCCGTCTGTCCTCTCCTTCCTCACCTGTTTCAGCTGGTCTTCCCCTTGCGGCGAGGAGCGGTCTTAGGGGCCGTGTCCACCAAAAGCCTTTTTAAAAGGCGGAGCGCTCCGTGCACTGCTTTTAACGCGTTCAACTGTTTTCAACTGGGGCGCGCGCCTAGAAGCGTGAGGCGCACGGAGCGTTTAACCACTCCGGGCGGTTTTTTAAAAGGCGCGCTGCATTTGCGTCCTGCCATAGAGAATGCGTTACAGACAGGCGCTCCGCCTGTCAGCCTGACACGGCCCCTGAGGGGTCCGGATAGGGGGAGGACCAAGGGCGTCAGTTTGTTTTTAGAAGTGGTGGGGACAATAACCATAAGCTTGAGTGTGGTCTGAAAAGTGCTGGGTACCCTTATGTAAGCTATTCATCCATTCAACGCTGCATTACAATATGCTCTACAGTGTATTGTCAGGTGTTGAAATTATTCGAATATTCGAATACTGGTTCGGAAAATTAGTATTTGAAGCTTAAATCAGTATTCGGAGCTTCGTTATTTTTTTTTTCCACGTAGGTGACTTTACCAGAGCGAGGGAGGCAAACTATAAGCGTCAGCGACACTAAGCAGAGAAGCGAGAGAGGTGGAGGAAGAATAGATATCTTGTTTCCCTTTACTTTATAACACAACATTAGCGGGATCTCTGGAGGAAAAGTAATACTTAAAACCTTAGCTTAGTTGTTTGTTTACGTTCGCTGTACAGCGCCGCGCCAATCAACTGTGACTGGCTTGCTGCAGAGCGTGAGCGTCTTGGGAATACCCGGTCAATATAATGGATATAATATGGACACATAAGACAATCAATATTCGGTATTTGTTATGGATTTATTGTACAAATTCCCTGAAAAGATGCACGTTCCAGGATGAATTGAAAAGCTCCCGTAAGGGCTGAGATGACAGAGAACAGCTGATTTGGAATGGAGCAACAGCTGTTCGCTTTCACGGGGAAAAACTAAGGAACTTCAACCTACTTAGGCCTACTAATTAACGTTCAAAAAGCTATTAAACAAAATATGCAGATACTGTCAAAATCGGTTCCAGGGAGTATATAAGGATTATTAATGTTGTTTTTGATGGTGTTTTTTTCTGGAACGAGTATTCGAATATTCGCTCGGAAAAACCAACGAGTATTCGAAGCCTGAAAAATGGCATTCGGGCCAGCCCTATGAAGATCCTATTCGAACAATAAAAGTTGAAAACCACAGTTTGTGTTTTGGCTTGTTTTGCAAAACAGCGTTGGAAACACCAGGGTATTGGCTCGGGATATGTAGGCCTAATACTAATACACACAGGACAAAGAACAGTGTTGGCAATTTAACACTTATCTTGACATCGACAGAGTTTACCAGACAAACAATGCCAGACTGTAAAGGGGGTACGAAATGAAACGAGGTACTGAGCATCAGCCTTTTGAAGACGCGCAAGGGCTGCTGGTAGCATATGTTATGCTGCATTAAAAAAAGAAAAATACAAGCACCCAGAGGAGAATTGCATCTGCCAAATCCTGACCACCAGTAAACACTTGCGAAGGACCAATGTAGACTTCACTTGTTACAACATCATAAGAAAATTGTCCGCAAATAAAATCCCTTTCAGTTTAGGATAATCACACAGGTTATTCGAGAACATATTTATGTCAGGATAGGCCTACCAGGCTCCAAGTCGTCACATATCTCAATCAGACAAAACCAACTATAACCACATTGGCATAGCAATCGCACCGTGTGTAGCTGCTACTAGCTGCAATCTATATATACAACGCATACTAACTGGAGCACCAACCAGAATCAGATCAAAATCGCTTGGGACCGTTGGTAACCTTTGGCCAGGTCATCACGATTCACGAGCAAACAGAACCAGCAGCAAAGTTTACGTAAACCAATTTCTTACCTTATGTGGCCCTCCACATGCAGGCTAGATGACGTATCCATATCGATATCTAGTGTCACAAACATGCTTTTTATAGGAAGCAAAAGGACCGGCTATTTTCTGAATAAAAATTTCAATTTTGGCTGTCTGTCTTGAAACTTCTCCAGTGCGTTCACCCCAAAATGCAACGGGACGACAAGATCCCATACAAAGTGAACGTATAGACGCGTATCGGGCGAATATTTTTGATTTGTCGCGCTACACTTTCGCCGTGCACAGGCAAGCGCGTTCACGAGGATTTGTGGCGCGAAAAATTTCAACTTTGACACGAATTTCGCGTGATGACAGCCAATCAGCGTTCAACAGCGTGGCCACTGAGTGACATGTGTAACGTAACAGCCAATCAGCGTTCAACCGTCAAACTCAGCGCAGTGCAGTCCGGGGTGTACTGCAGCATGGAGGAGAAAGTGATTATTGCCGTTTGTGACTCTCGGAGCTCTATATATAATAGTATATAATATAATATAATTGTATATATAATATCAATCACGGCCAAAAGCTCTGTGCGCCTCCGGATGGCCGTAGCGCGGGGAGCTCATAGGGATTGGGCTTCTCGGGAGTCGGGGTTTGTTTACCGGCGTTGCCATGGGTTCCGGTCTTGTGTGTTCCAACGGTTTATTAGGTAGGCCTATCTAATAAATGATGTCTTCGAGCGCGCCTATCACATGATTTTAGACTCGACGATTTCGGTTGAGTATGTGGGGATTTTATTTTTTTTTTTTTTTTTTTTTTCCTTTTTTAAAAGTGGTGGGGACAAAATTCGTTTTTCAAATAGTGGGGGGGACATGTCCCCCCCGTCCCCCCCGTAATCGACGCCTATGGGGAGGACGCTGGTTTGTCCTCAACCCCACCCAGTGTCTCCAGGTCTCCTGGTTGGAGAACCTCCTGTCGGGGGAGATCATCACTGTTGAGGTACAGGCACACACAAGAGCAGGGACAGGCACACGCCAACACATACAAACACTTAAACAAACACCACAACGCAGCGAGCTCACCACGCGTGTGGTGGAGGTGTGGCCTGGGTAGAGGGTTGACAGCACCGTCTCCAAACATGTCCTCACCATCTAGGACACAAGATGTGAGCACGGGACTGAGAAGCTGACTTATATGAAAGTTCTGTAACGCCTGAATAATGAAGAATTAAATAAAATCACATAAAAAAAATAAAAATAAAAAACGCTGCATGTCGGGCCGAACAACGCCCCTTAACAGTGGTATAATGAGCACATACCACAGCCTGTCGTGATCTATTGCTTAAATATAGAACGTTATAAGACGCTGTCACCGAGTGTGAGAGGAGAGTTGACGAGAAGATGGCGGTTGACCCAGTTTCAAAGTTTATACCGTTTATACTCGGTAGTACCGGTGTAACGTGTTGACACGACTACTACAACATGTTCCAAATCTGTTAACATATTTTCCATCCATTAACAGAGAAAGATCAGTTAAGTCATTAATTCGTCTGAAATATACCAGCCAGCACATACACATTTGAGTAGCAGCTTGTGCTAGCTCCCGCCAAGCAATAACGTCAATGGTGGAGCTCTGGCTAACTGTCTTTCTGTCAATTCACCTGCACAACTCGTTAATGTCTGACTTGGGAATAAATCCGTTATTTTTGAGCACTTAGATGCATCCCCCTCCAGCATCCGCTTCTTCTTTATTCTGGCTTTTTCAGCCCCTCCTTTCTCCTCTTGCCTTCCATGAGTGCCACAACAAGCAAAGGCAAGCAACCACAAACTTGCTCGTCTTCTCTGTCTGACGTGTCTTTAGGGTCATGCCATTAGACGCGGGACCGCTCATTTATCCCCCAACATTTCCGAAAATGGACTTGACCTGCAAGCTGTTTATTGGATAAACGCATTTCCCAATCCCAGGAGTCTTTGCTCCATTCTACGTCAATTTAAGAACAAACAAATTAAAGTAAACTGTATTATTTATTTATGGCTATGAAAGTTCTGTAACGCCTGAATAATGAAGAATTAAATGACATAAAAAAACAAACATGAATGAGACATAGAGAGTAAGCAAGTGGTATAAATATTGGTTGGATGTTCTTGAGACATATAGTTTATTGCGGGGATTTTCACGGCGTCTTGACGGGAAATCAATTATGCTCAGGGCTGGCTTGCAGACGCCTCGCGGCCGCTCACATCTGTGGGCCGGTCCAACTGACTTCGCAGGCCGCTACACAATTGCGGGCCGGTCCATCTGACCTCGCTGGCCATCCGGCCGACCGGGAAATCTCCCGATCGTCCCGACGACCACTCCGCCTCTGGTCATCACCGATCCTCTCCACTCACTTCTCCATAGTTATCTGTCACTTTGCCAGCGTGAATCGCTGACCTCGCTGTCAGATCACTTTCACGGTTCGACTCTCAGATCAGCACTGAGCAGCGGACTGAGGGGCGGGGCATAGAGGAGCGGGCCCCGTGACGCCACAGAGGCCCGCCGGGTTCCGCTGGCCCCAAGCAACGCGGCATGTTGATTCGTTGTCGCAGGCAACAGATTTGTTGTTGATTAAATTCTTTAGAATATGCCTTGAATAAGTTCAAATTTAAACCACTAAAATAAGAATATTACCCTAACACAAAAAGTGTGTAAAAACACACTTATATTTACAAAGTCAACATTTTAAACTGTTTCAACCAAGCCCATAGGCTGGTTCCAAGTCTATCTACGTTTTATAGCAAAACATTTGCATATACAAAGATTGTGGGGCCAAGAAGGACTAGTAAGGCTATCAGTTTGTCTTTGATCAACTCTATAGATATACAAACACACCTTTGAGAGAGTCATTCTTGTAGATCTACTGGAGCACACAAAGACCTTGAGGAGCTGCTGACGCGGTGTGTTGTGTCCTAGATGGTCTTGGAGTCTCAGGAGGATTCTGAGTCGGTCGTGATATCAGACAGCCCTACACCCAGGCCACAAAGCCCTGAACCCAGGCCACAAAGCCCTGAAGCCAGGCCACAAAGCCCTGAACCCAGGCCACAAAGCCCTGAAGCCAGGCCACAAAGCCCTGAAGCCAGGCCACAAAGCCCTGAAGCCAGGCCACAAAGCCCGGAAGCCAGGCCCCAACGCCTGTTTCAATTCACCGGGGCCAAACGCCCAATTCATGGGAACCAGCACAGAATCAAATAAAAATATGTTGCAGCATTCTTGTCATCTTGTGTTTGTTTTTAGATGTATACGTATATCTTATACTTATGGCAGACACACACTCTTTAACACACACATGTATTCAAGCATGCACACACAAACAACAGCAGTAAGGAATATGCTTATAGGTGTGTGTGTGTGTGTGTGTGTGTGTGTGTGCTCCAGTAGATCTATTAGTTTGTCTATGATCAACTCTATAGATATACAAACAAATGTTTGAGAGTGTCATTCTTGTAGATCTACTGGAGCACACACACACACACACACACACACACACACACACACACACACACACACACACACACACACACACACACACACACACACACACACACACACACACACACACACACACACACACAAACACACACACACAGAAGCATATTCCTTACTGCTGTTGTTTGTGTGTGTGCATGCTTGAATACATGTGTGTGTTAAAGAGTATGTATGTCAAACATCTTATTGGACCTAACCAAGTCCACGTCGATGTGACATCACACTGGAGTGAAACCACAACTTGGTCCCAGTGCAGGTGAATTTAAACAAAGCATTACACACCTCAGTGTGATGTCACATTGATGAGGACTTGGTTGGGTCCCATCAGATGTTAAACTACTTTGTTTAAATTCCCCTGGGCTCGGACAAAGCTGGGGTTTCCCTCCTGCGTGATGTCACATCGATGTGGACATGGTCGGGTCCCATCAGATGTTTAACGTACATGCTTTGGTTAAATTCACCTGGGCTCAGACAAAGTATGCACGTCAAACGTCGCATGGGATCCGACCAAGTCCACATTGATGTGACTTCACACTGGAATTAAACTCCAGCTCCGTCCTAGCCAAGGTGAAATCAAACAAAGTACTACACACCTCAGTGTGATGTCATATTGATAAGGACTTGGTTGGGTCCCATCAGATGTTTGACATACTTTGTCTAATTCACCTTGGCTCAGACAAAGCTGGGGTTTCCCTCCAGTGTGTAGTCCCATCGATGTGGCCATGGTTGGCTCCCATCAGATGGTTGACATCCATACTTCTTCTGTACATTTTATTTACAGTGCATTTGACCCACACCGGAACAGGGCAGCCACTCTTGTCAGGCGCCCCTTCAGCCTAACGTTCAGCCACATATTGAGCGTTGGCCTGAGGCCTTTCCCCTCGGCCTCCGGGGCGGGGTGGTCCCCTTCTGCCTCCGTCTTCCCATCCCCTTCTCCGTCGCTCCGGGGGGCATCGGCCACGATGACCCCGACCTTGTGCTTTCGGATGCTCCTCATCGCGACCTGTATGGTGGCCATGACTCGGGACAGGAGCTTTTTTGGGGGCCTGTCTGGGATCGGAGGCAGCCAGGCCTCAAAAGGGCTTGAGCCTTCGCGCCTGTCTTGGTGTTGGTGTCCTGTCAGAAATGAACGACAAAACGGTATTTAACGCTGACCACATTGGCTGTTACGTGTTTGTTGCTGTTATATGTTATATTTCAGTGACCGATAACGAGAGAATCGGTCAATAAATGGTTTGTGATTATGCAGAAATATAAAATACATACATAAATTAAGACCATAAAATGTTTGAAAAATTATTTGATAGAAAAGGGAATTTATTGAGTCACTTATACACATCAACCGTAGCCGTAGTACTAGCAGTAGTAGTAGTAGTAGTAGTAGTAATAGTACTCTTGCAAAGTTATCTCGGAAGCGCACGGACAGTCGGACACGATGATACGCGAACATAGGCGTCGATTACGCCGGGGACACGTCCCCACCAGATTTCGTCATGAATCATTTTGTACCCACCACTTTAAAAAAAAAAATAAAAATAAAAATCGAGTTTAATTATTATGGATTATTACACGGGTCTTCTCAATGCCGTGGAATGCTCCGTTCACTTGCATGGGCTCTTCACAACTTCGTTAGCTTGTGATAGCTAGACATAAATTGACCGCTGTCAAGGAAAGCAAAGGATCTTTTGCCTATAATGACGTCTTTGGTATCACTCCTCAAGAGGTCCGGTAACTTTTCAACCCCAGCGTCTTCGGTTGCTAAGCGACGTCAACGTCTTTGGCGGACTATTTCTCTGCTGATCAACACTACGAATGATGGTAACAAATAAATTGTAACAAGCCACACCATGTGAAGTCATTTTTTCGTTTTGGCAAGTAGCCGTGTAATAAGCGGGATAATAAATAGAACGTCGCCGGTCGAATTTAAAGGCCCACTATGCAACTTTTTTAGCCAAAATTACATTAAGTATGCAGGTTGAGAGTTATGCTGATGGTTCTGCATCCATTTCTGGGTCGATTGGTGGATGTGTCATTTACCCATGTCGCCTCTCCAGTGAAAAAGCGCATAATATGCAACTTGATCTGTTCGGACCGAGCCAATCCGGATGTGACGCAGCGGAAGTATCCTCGAAAATGTAGTCAGATTGTAGTATCGAAAATGCTTTACGGCACAGACACACACCCAAACATGGCACCGGCTAGATATAAACAGCCAGTTGCGAGGCAATTGTTGCATTCATCATGGATCAATCGACTGATAAGGGACCCAAGAGGCGACTGTCGGTGGAACAAAAGAAGAATGGACCAGAAAAGAGATCAGACACGAGTAGTGGTGCAACGGTTCACGGGTTTCCCGTGATCCGTACGGATCAACCATCACGGTTCGGGACGCAAGTGATCCGCGGATCGGCTGATAAAAAAAAAAAGTTGTGCGTTGACGTGATCAGCGCATGTTTAGAGGACAATTCCGGTATTAACAACATCATCAAGTATCGTAGCGAAATACAGTTTCTGTTGTGTTTTATTTGGCGTTCCGTAAATCCCATTGAACGTAAACCGGAACCGGACGTGTTTAGGTTTGGTTGTAGTCTTTCCGCTCGGTTCGCCGTATCAACAGTAGGGCTAGAACCGAGCGAAAAGACTACAACCAACCCCCCTTGCAATGAGCAATGAGTCTCCCAACCGAAATCAATGGATTTACAAAATGCCAAATAAAACACCACAGAAACTGTATTTCGCTACCAAACAAAAAAAAAGAAGATAAGTATGTCTGCATTGCCTCGGGAGAGTGTAGACTCTAAACTCTCCCCAGGAAATGCAGACATCCTGAATTGTGTTTCCAGGGTTAGGGATTATTTACTATCCTATCCATGTTAAAAAGAAGAAGGAATAATGCCTCAGATTGCACATTTTTTAAATATTGACCATGCTTAAAGGAAGCAGGATTATTAACTAATTTGTCACTTTATTTTGTTTTTACACAGTTGAAGATTTTATTTAAAGTCACATTTGTCTTGTTATCTACATTGTTGTTGTTGATCCGAAAATGATCCGACCCGTGACTCAAAAACCGTGACCCGATCCGAACCGTGAGCTTTGTGATCCGTTGCACCCCTAGACACGAGTGAAAGGGGAACTATGCAACTTTTTTGGCTTGATTTACCTTAATATAACAGGCTAGGAGTCATTGCGATGGTTCCATTATACATTTTTGTTCGATTGTTCGTTGTTTCAACTCCCCCTTGCGCATCTTGGCGGAGAAAATGAATATGTTTCTGCCGGCGACCCGCCGCCCACTCTCGCGGGAGTCTCGTGTCTCGCGAAGTAACGAATTGTTTTGCGGCACAGACCCCCAAACACGGAACCGGCTCGATATAAACACAAGTAACTAAGGAATTGTTACTTTCATTATAGATCAGCCGACTAAAAAGAGACAGAGAAACCCAATGTCGGAGGAACAGAAGAAGAGAAAAGGGAGACTGACCGACAGAGAGGCCAGACACGAGTAAACGTTGGGCAAGCTTTTCAGGAATAGCGTGAACTGAAAGAAAAAGAAGACTTCAAATCAGACTCAGACTTGGCCGTGTTGCTTTTGAAATTGAAAGTACCCTTGGGTGAACTTTGTCCTCGTGGTATTCTTGATGTTGATAGTCTCTGTACAAATGTGTTTGCTCAACCATTTTGTTGTGAGCCCTGTAAAAATTGTTTTCTCGACCGTTTTGTTGTGAGCCCTGTATGTTTCTAGCTTGCTTGGTTGCAACCATATAAACACCTTTGTTTCCATTGGTGTTTTGCTGTTCGTCTGTCTCGTCCCCCAGATACAGACTGAATCCCCGAATCCAGGTTCTTGTTTATTTAGATTATTATGTTGGCCAACACTCTCACACTGATTGTTCTGTTCAACCTAAGATAAAACAATTATAATCTAGGATATAAATTCTCCCCGTCCACTATAAAAAGGATGGCTTTATGTTTATTGCAATACAAATACACCATTTTAAAAATGTATAACCTTGCCTACACTTTATGAACATTTACTTCGGACATGGCTCCACGCATTCGCCGGCTTCTTTGAAAACAAATGCACATGGCTCGCGTAGAAGTGCATGGGGAAGGGTCGTCAACGAGTTGTTATGACAGTGTTGTAAAATATCTACTACGAAGCTGTAGGGGGAGCTGTGTAGAGAAAGGTGCGTGCCAAAACCAAGAAAACAGCGAAGAAATTCCCGAAGTTGCATAGTGGGCCTTTAAGCCCCTTCAGTGGGAAGCAATGGGAGCGTGTCTATGTTCCCCGGGTCCTATAGGACCCTTTTTAAAAAAAAGGGTCTTTATTGGGGTCTATATTATATTGTCACTCAGTGGCCAGGCTGTTGAACGCCGATTGGCTGTCATCACGCGAATGTCGAGTCAAAGTTTAAATATCTTTAAAGATTGATAGATTGCGGGGAACATAGGACCCTTTTCCCAGAAAAGGGTTCTATGTTCCCCGCTTTTCCCCAAAAGGGTACTATGCTCCCCTGTATGTATGGCTACAGGGGAACATAGGACCCTTTTTGGGAAAAACGGGGATCATAGAACCCGGGGAACATAGGGATGACCCCGAAGCAATTACCCTCGCTGCGCGTCGGTGTCCGGTTCGCCCTGTCGGGGCTTATTTTCCCGATAATGACCGGCATTCTATACATTATCCCTTACTTATTACACGGCTCTTCTCAATGCTGTAGACTACATTCGTATTCGGTTGCTAAGCGGCGTCAGCGACTTTGGCGAATTATTTCTCTGCTGATCAACGCTACGAATGATAACAAATACATTGGAAAAAGACACACTGTGTGAAGTTATTTTTTCGATTTGGCAAGTAGCCATTACTAATAATACCAATACTCTTTGGCTGGGATGATGAGGCATCAGGCAATCAAGTCATTTTAGCCTGAATACATAGGTAAGAAGCACCAGAGCAGGTTGCTAGTACCATGGACAGTATCAGAACGATAACCTGTTGAACTAAATGGATTTGTGGTAGGCTACACCACGGGATGCATCTGCAGACCACTGCCACATAAATAAAGGTAAGACGCGATATTTATTGCTTAAGATTTGCTGGTGCTGTGGCGAGGTCTTTTGTGTTTTTTGTACTCAAGTGGTCGGCTGTTTTAACTTGCAATTGATAGTCGGTGGAGTCAGTCTCTTGTTGACAAAAAGTGACTTTTGGTCATTCTTGAATTCTGGAATAATTGAGGGGGGGAGTTCATGAGTTTTGGTCAGAATGCCTGATGTAGGCTAGTTTTGATGGAATGCGTGTTGTGAATTGAGAACAGCCAGCTCCTGATGTGATACAGCGTTCAGCTGTGCAACAAATATTTTTTTCTTTTTCAATCTTGACGATTTTTGTAGTGCTGTGTGTAGCCACACCTTGGCCCTTCTGAACTTAAACACGCAGTTAAATTCCTTTCCTAGCTCCTCTTGTTTATGTTGTTAGCTTAGCCATATCATGTCACGTTGTCAACATTGGATACATGGAGCAGAACATAGTGGGTAATATGTCAGATGCTTTTTGAAAACGTTTTCTTCATAAAACGTGCCAGACAGATTTTGTATACATTTTATTCCTTAGTAATTAGCTACATTGTTATGCCGTCTTTCAGAAACTTTCATTACCGGCACTAAAGAGAGAAAAAGGAGTGCATCCTCATTGTACCCAGCACTTCTAAAAATGCACTTCCGAATGCGTCTCTGTCCCCAGCACATTTCAAACCAAACTGACGCCAATGTACGCGAACACATGAACCCACCCGTGTCACCCATAATCACCCATGTCCCGTCGCTTAGCAACCGGACACGCTGGGGTTGATATGTTACCGGACTACTGTAACTACTACGGAGTGATAGCAAAGACATGAATCAGGCAATAAATCCACCATCCTTGACAGCGGCCAAGTTTGGTGTGTGGAGTGGACCAATTGCGAACTACTGCAGCTGCTCTAAGTTAAACCCCAAACTAATCTGAATAAGTGTATGCATGTCGATTATAGCGGACTACACCACCTCTTCTGTAGCCGAATAGAATTATATTCCGAACAGATAATTGTATTTCGATTGAGGCGTATATTTAAGCAATAGATCACGACAGGCTTTGGTATGAGCTCATTATACCACTGTTAAGGAGCGTTGTCCGGCCCCGACGCGCAGCGGAGGGCCGGCGACCCCCTTCACAGTGGTATAATGAGCACATACCACTGACTGAAGTAATCTATTGCTTTTATACAACGATTACTATTATGGCAAAACGAAAGTCATAGACACACTACATTTAAAAAGAAACCAAGAAAGTCAAAGTAGCCGTTTTATTAAAGAATACTAAAAAGTAGTCCCTCCTGGCTGCCTTCAAAATGCACGACGGTCGCTATGCAACACACTTTATGTCCCTCCGAGAGAAGGCTCGGCTAGAGCGGTTCGCCGGCAATTTATCCTATGGAGCAGTTCACTCGCCGTGTGCCTAAGCTTTCGTTAGTCTCTCCATCGCCTTGCTCACTCCCGGAGTAACAACATTTACACCCTCTCCATTATCCAACATATGTTTTACTTTGTAACTGTTTCTACTTCCAGGCGCGGAGTGATATGCAAACTTTCACAAAATGATCGGGCGTCATAGCAGTTATGTATACGCTCATTATACAACAGTTAGGAACCAATCAGATCGATGGATTTAGGCCCCCCGTTGTATAAATGATCCTTTTCTATACCGATTGAGCTGTTCTTCCACATCTATGCGGATCAGATGTGTCCATGTAAACACGGCTGACTGTGATCACACACACGCACGCACGCACGCACGCACGCACGCACGCACGCACGCACACACACCGAACTTCGTTATTCGAATATAATCCGAATATCAAAATTCAAACAAATATTAGGCAGCCCTTAATATTCGAACCTGTTATGGCAGGCCAAGAGGGAGAGACGTCGGAGAACCCGACGCAGTCTATTGATAATATTGTAATGACCACGGAACAGGCAGTGAATGAAGTATTGATTAGACAGCGATTTATGAGATACCTAATAAACCGTCGGAACACGCAGGACTGGTAACCATAGCAACGCCGGTAAACAAACCCCGCGAAGCCCAATCCAGGTCTTACTGAAGGAAGTTAATGGTCAAAATATTATTAATAAATATTCAAATATTAATATTAATAAACAAACAAACTTCGAATATGATTTTTGGGCAAAAGTCAAAGCCCACACACAATTTAATTAATTTACTGTTTGGAATATTTACATTAAAATTATCCAGCATGAACTGTGATCCATAGTACCGCCATATGACATGGCTGTCGGTGTCGTCCGTGGGCCAGTACCTCACATGGATATCCATCTGTTTTCTTTTAGTGGTTTTGTTCACTCTCATCGAACATGAGGACGTACTGTTTATCGCTTATGCTGCGTGACAGCTCTCTTTTTATGAAAGATGCGATGCCGTATTTGGCAAGATAGGACGTTTTGTTTTCACCACAGGTGAACGACTTCGCAAACTCAGAATCTGGGAACATAGCAGCCAAGACGCTACTGATGTCCTTATTCGATCTGAAGGAATTATGTCTGCTCACCGTGTGGAGAACCCACAATACCTCCGCCTTCTGGGTTTCTGGTGGCGACACACCGGTTTACGCCGTCTGATGTGAAGTACTAGCCACGGATGCTGAACTTTTCAGTCCACTTCTTTCAAATAATACGGGCATCGGTGTAGTCCCGCTAGCTTCCATGGAGTATCGGATATATTTCTGCGACCTCATGTGGTACTCAAGAGCTTTTGCTCCCATGGTCCCTCCCACATGAAAAAATTCTATAGTTTACTATGTAATAAACTATAGTATACCCTATATATACTATAGTAAATATTGTAGTTTTTTTTAACCTTACTATAGTAGTAAGGTTAAAAAACGGTTTTACTACAGTAAACTATAGTATACTACAGAAAATTCTATAGTTTACTATAGTAAATAAACTACAGTACATCCTATATATACTATAGTAAATATTGTAGTGTTTTACTACAGTAAACTATAGTATACTACAGAAAATACTACTTACTATAGTATTTACCATAGTACACTACAATGTCTGGAAAATCACTATAGTAAATCCCACACTATATTGTAGTATAGTATAGTAATCTATAGTATACTACACTGTGTAGTAACTTACTATAGTATTTACCATAGTACACTACAATGTCTGGAAAATTACTATAGTAAATCCCACACTATATTGTAGTATATTTTAGTATACTATAGTAATATATAGTATACTGTAGTAAATGCTGTAGTAACTAGGGCCCGACCGATTTATCGGCCGGCCGATTATAGCCTTTTTGAAAATAATCAACATCTGCCAAAAAGACGCCGATTACAACCGATTATTATTATTTATTTTTTTAAATGTTATTGCGCTTAGTATCCTGCAGATTGCGCTCCTACTCGCCTTGCTAACTAACAACTTTAGCTGGAGTAAAAAAGAGGAGATCGAATTTTACCGTACAACATGAAAGCACGCTCGCTTAGGCAGCTGCGCTCCCACCTCACCAATGTACACAAGACGCGTTGTTTGAGCATGTTGTGCCTGTTTTTCTTTAGGTCCCAGGCCATGTTAATTTGTTATACTGTAGACTCTAACGGTGAGACCATACTGCTCAGCACGCACGTGTTAGTCACTGCTCACGAGCGCAGCACATTGGGAGTTAGTTATTTATTTTACATTTTACATTACACTAATTTTTGACTGTAAATGTATTCTAAAACACTCAAAGGTTCTGCATTCAATTCACATATTCGTCAAAAGTGTTTAAAGTATATTTAAGGTATCAAAAACTACGTTTTATATGCTTTTTTTTGTTTTGTTTTTAATCGGCCGATTAAATCGTAATCGTAATTTTTCTCTGAAAATAATCGGCATCGGCACTCAAAAATCAATATCGGTCGTGCACTAGTAGTAACTATAGTAGTTTTTCCCCTGGGAGTATGAATGCCTTTCGAGATAAACGACACCTTGCCTCGTAGTCAACTGCCTTCTCCAACCACCCCCGAAACTTATCCTCCTCAAACCATTTCTCATTGAATTTGCACCGTCCCATCCTGAAAGCAGCGCAAGTTGGCCTAATGATGTCAACCGTCACTAGCTAAAAGTAGCGCCAGCAAGTTAGCCTACTGATGACTGATGTCAACGTTAACGTAACGTAAAACTCCTGAAAATGCCGTAATTAAAAGACACACTATGTAATTTGTTGTGTGCGACAATTTCCCCTTGTCTAAAAAAACTCTCTTTGCAAAATGTAATACCGAGAGCAAATTTACAGTAAATTTAAGACAATTTATGGCCTTAATTTCACACAAAAAAAAGTAACTTTTTAAGACTTTTTAAGGACCCGCGGGAACCATGACCACAAGCACAAACACAAAAGCAGGAACACACACAGGCACATACAAAAGCAGGTAAACACAACAATGCAGTGAGCTCACCCGGTTCAGGGCGTTGGGGCCTGGCTTCAGGGCTTTGTTGCCTGGCTTCAGGGCTTTGTGGCCTGGGTTCAGGGCTTTGTGGCCTGGGTTCAGGGCGATGGGGCCTGGCTTCAAGGCTTTGTGGCCTGGGTTCAGGGCTTTTCGGCCTGGCCTCAGGGCTTTGTGGCCTGGCTTCAGGGCTTTGTGGCCTGGCTTCAGGGCTTTGTGGCCTGGCTTCAGGGCTTTGTGGCCTGGGTTCAGGGCTTTGTGGCCTGGGTGCAGGGCTATCTGATATCACGACCGACTCAGAATCCTCCTGAGACTCCAAGACCATCTAGGACACAACACCGCGTCAGCAGCTCCTCGAGGTCAACATGAACCGACACTGAAGACCCATGAGGGGAAACCAAAAGAGGTCTCCGTCTGTCCTCTCCTTCCTCACCTGTTTCAGCTGGTCTTCCCCTTGCGGCGAGGAGCAGTCTTAGGGGCCGTGTCCACCATAAGCCTTTTTAAAAGGCGGAGCGCTCCGTGCACTGCTTTCAACGCGTTCAACTGTTTTCAACTGGGGCGCGCGCCTAGAAGCGTGAGGCGCACGGAGCGTTTAACCACTCCGGGCGGTTTTTTAAAAGGCGCGCTGCATTTGCGTCCTGCCATAGAGAATGCGTTACAGACAGGCGCTCCGCCAGTCAGCCTCCACCAAAGGCTTTTGGTGGACACGGCCCCTGAGGGGTCCGGATAGGGGGAGGACGCTGGTTTGTCCTCAACCCCACCCAGTGTCTCCAGGTCTCCTGGTTGGAGAACCTCCTGTCGGGGGAGATCATCACTGTTGAGGTACAGGCACACACAAGAGCAGGGACAGGCACACGCCAACACATACAAACACTTAAACAAACACCACAACGCAGCGAGCTCACCACGCGTGTGGTGGAGGTGTGGCCTGGGTAGAGGGTTGACAGCACCGTCTCCAAACATGTCCTCACCATCTAGGACACAAGATGTGAGCACGGGACTGAGAAGCTGACTTATATGAAAGTTCTGTAACGCCTGAATAATGAAGAATTAAATAAAATCACATAAAAAAAATAAAAATAAAAAACGCTGCATGTCGGGCCGAACAACGCCCCTTAACAGTGGTATAATGAGCACATACCACAGCCTGTCGTGATCTATTGCTTAAATATAGAACGTTATAAGACGCTGTCACCGAGTGTGAGAGGAGAGTTGACGAGAAGATGGCGGTTGACCCAGTTTCAAAGTTTATACCGTTTATACTCGGTAATACCGGTGTAACGTGTTGACACGACTACTACTACATGTTCCAAATCTGTTAACATATTTTCCATCCATTAACAGAGAAAGACCAGTTAAGTCATTAATTCGTCTGAAATATACCAGCCAGCACATACACATTTGAGTAGCAGCTTGTGCTAGCTCCCGCCAAGCAATAACGTCAATGGTGGAGCTCTGGCTAACTGTCTTTCTGTCAATTCACCTGCACAACTCGTTAATGTCTGACTTGGGAATAAATCCGTTATTTTTGAGCACTTAGATGCATCCCCCTCCAGCATCCGCTTCTTCTTTATTCTGGCTTTTTCAGCCCCTCCTTGCCTTCCATAAGTGCCACAACAAGCAAAGGCAAGCAACCACAAACTTGCTCGTCTTCTCTGTCTGACGTGTCTTTAGGGTCATGCCATTAGACGTGGGGCCGCTCATATATCCCCCAACATTTCCGAAAATGGACTTGACCTGCAAGCTGTTTATTGGATAAACGCATTTCCCAATCCCAGGAGTCTTTGCTCCATTCTACGTCAATTCAAGAACAAACAAATTAAAGTAAACTGTATTATTTATTTATGGCTATGAAAGTTCTGTAACGCCTGAATAATGAATAATTAAATGACATAAAAAAAAAAACATGAATGAGACAGAGAGTAAGCAAGTGGTATAAATATTGGTTGGATGTTCTTGAGACATAGTTTATTGCGGGGATTTTCGCGGGGATTTTCACGGCGTCTTGACGGGAAATCAATTATGCTCAGGGCTGGCTTGCAGACGCCTCGCGGCCGCTCACATCTGTGGGCCGGTCCAACTGACTTCGCAGGCCGCTACACAATTGCGGGCCGGTCCATCTGACCTCGCTGGCCGGCCGGCCGACCGGGAAATCTCCCGATCGTCCCGACGACCACTCCACCTCTGGTCATCACCGATCCTCTCCACTCTCTTCTCCATAGTTATCTGTCACTTTGCCAGCGTGAATCGCTGTCCTCGCTGTCAGATCACTTTCACGGTTTGACTCTCAGATCAGCACTGAGCAGCGGACTGAGGGGCGGGGCATAGAGGAGCGGGCCCCGTGACGCCACAGAGGCCCGCCGGGTTCCGCTGGCCCCAAGCAACGCGGCATGTTGATTCGTTGTCGCAGGCAACAGATTTGTTGTTGATTAAATTCTTTAGAATATGCCTTGAATAAGTTCAAATTTAAACCACTAAAATAAGAATATTACCCTAACACAAAAAGTGTGTAAAAACACACTTATATTTACAAAGTCAACATTTTAAACTGTTTCAACCAAGCCCATAGGCTGGTTCCAAGTCTATCTACGTTTTATAGCAAAACATTTGCATATACAAAGATTGTGGGGCCAAGAAGGACTAGTAAGGCTATCAGTTTGTCTTTGATCAACTCTATAGATATACAAACACACCTTTGAGAGAGTCATTCTTGTAGATCTACTGGAGCACACAAAGACCTCGAGGTGCTGCTGACGCGGTGTGTTGTGTCCTAGATGGTCTTGGAGTCTCAGGAGGATTCTGAGTCGGTCGTGATATCAGACAGCCCTGCACCCAGGCCACAAAGCCCTGAACCCAGGCCACAAAGCCCTGAAGCCAGGCCACAAAGCCCTGAACCCAGGCCACAAAGCCCTGAACCCAGGCCACAAAGCCCTGAAGCCAGGCCACAAAGCCCTGAAGCCAGGCCACAAAGCCTGGAAGCCAGGCCCCAACGCCTGTTTCAATTCACCGGGGCCAAACGCCCAATTCATGGGAACCAGCACAGAATCAAATAAAAATATGTTGCAGCATTCTTGTCATCTTGTGTTTGTTTTTAGATGTATACGTATATCTTATACTTATGGCAGACACACACTCTTTAACACACACATGTATTCAAGCATGCACACACAAACAACAGCAGTAAGGAATATGCTTATAGGTGTGTGTGTGTGTGTGTGTGTGCTCCAGTAGATCTATTAGTTTGTCTATGATCAACTCTATAGATATACAAACAAATGTTTGAGTGTCATTCTTGTAGATCTACTGGAGCACACACACACACACACACACACACACAGAAGCATATTCCTTACTGCTGTTGTTTGTGTGTGTGCATGCTTGAATACATGTGTGTGTTAAAGAGTGTGTGTCTGCCATAAGTATAAGATATACGTATACATCTAAAAACAAACACAAGATGACAAGAATGCTGCAACATATTTTTATTTGATTCTGTGCTGGTTCTCATGATTGGGCGTTTGGCCCAGGTGAATAGAAACAAAGTATGTATGTCAAACATCTTATTGGACCTAACCAAGTCCCCGTCGATGTGACATCACACTGGAGTGAAACCACAGCTTGGTCCCAGTGCAGGTGAATTTAAACAAAGCATTACACACCTCAGTGTGATGTCACATTGATGAGGACTTGGTTGGGTCCCATCAGATGTTAAACTACTTTGTTTAAATTCCCCTGGGCTCGGACAAAGCTGGGGTTTCCCTCCTGCGTGATGTCACATCGATGTGGACATGGTCGGGTCCCATCAGATGTTTAACGTACATGCTTTGGTTAAATTCACCTGGGCTCAGACAAAGTATGCACGTCAAACGTCGCATGGGATCCGACCAAGTTCACATTGATGTGACTTCACACTGGAATTAAACTCCAGCTCCGTTCTAGCCAAGGTGAAATCAAACAAAGTACTGCACACCTCAGTGTGATGTCATATTGATAAGGACTTGGTTGGGTCCCATCAGATGTTTGACATACTTTGTCTAATTCACCTTGGCTCAGACAAAGCTGGGGTTTCCCTCCAGTGTGTAGTCCCATCGATGTGGCCATGGTTGGCTCCCATCAGATGGTTGACATCCATACTTCTTCTGTACATTTTATTTACAGTTCATTTGACCCACACCGGAACAGGGCAGCCACTCTTGTCAGGCGCCCCTTCAGCCTAACGTTCAGCCACATATTGAGCGTTGGCCTGAGGCCTTTCCCCTCGGCCTCCGGGGCGGGGTGGTCCCCTTCTGCCTCCGTCTTCCCATCCCCTTCTCCGTCGCTCCGGGGGGCATCGGCCACGATGACCCCGACCTCGTGCTTTCGGATGCTCCTCATCGCGACCTGTATGGTGGCCATGACTCGGGACAGGAGCTTTTTTGGGGGCCTCTCTGGGATCGGAGGCAGCCAGGCCTCAAAAGGGCTTGAGCCTTCGCGCCTGTCTTGGTGTTGGTGTCCTGTCAGAAATGAATGACAAAACGGTATTTAACGCTGACCACAGTGGCTGTTACGTGTTTGTTGCTGTTATATGTTATATTTCAGTGACCGATAACGAGAGAGTCGGTCAATAAATGGTTTGTGATTATGCAGAAATATAAAATACATACATAATTTAAGACCATAAAATGTCTGAAAAATTATTTGATAGAAAAGGGAATTTATTGAGTCACTTATACACATCAACCGTAGCCGTAGTACTAGCAGTAGTAGTAGTAGTAGTAGTAGTACTCTTGCAAAGTTATCTCGGAAGCGCACGGACACGATGATACGCGAACATAGGCGTCGATTACGCCGGGGACACGTCCCCACCAGATTTCGTCATGAATCATTTTGTACCCACCACTTTAAAAAATAAAATAAAATAAAAAATCGAGTTTAATTATTATGGATTATTACACGGGTCTTCTCAATGCCGTGGAATGCTCCGTTCACTTGCATGGGCTCTTCACAACTTCGTTAGCTTGTGATAGCTAGACATAAATTGACCGCTGTCAAGGAAAGCAAAGGATCTTTTGCCTATAATGACGTCTTTGGTATCACTCCTCAAGAGGTCCGGTAACTTTTCAACCCCAGCGTCTTCGGTTGCTAAGTGACGTCAACGTCTTTGGCGGACTATTTCTCTGCTGATCAACACTACGAATGATGGTAACAAATAAATTGTAACAAGCCACACCATGTGAAGTCATTTTTTCGTTTTGGCAAGTAGCCGTGTAATAAGCGGGATAATATATAGAACGTCGCCGGTCGAATTTAAAGGCCCACTATGCAACTTTTTTAGCCAAAATTACATTAAGTATGCAGGTTGAGAGTTATGCTGATGGTTCTGCATCCATTTCTGGGTCGATTGGTGGATGTGTCATTTACCCATGTCGCCTCTCCAGTGAAAAAGCGCATAATATGCAACTTGATCTGTTCGGACCGAGCCAATCCGGATGTGACGCAGCGGAAGTATCCTCGAAAATGTAGTCAGATTGTAGTTTCGAAAATGCTTTACGGCACAGACACACACCCAAACATGGCACCGGCTAGATATAAACAGCCAGTTGCGAGGCAATTGTTGCATTCATCATGGATCAATCGACTGATAAGGGACCCAAGAGGCGACTGTCGGTGGAACAAAAGAAGAATGGACCAGAAAAGAGATCAGACACGAGTAGTGGTGCAACGGTTCACGGGTTTCCCGTGATCCGTACGGATCAACCATCACGGTTCGGGACGCAAGTGATCCGCGGATCGGCTGATAAAAAAAAAATGTTGTGCGTTGACGTGATCAGCGCATGTTTAGAGGACAATTCCGGTATTAACAACATCATCAAGTATCGTAGCGAAATACAGTTTCTGTTGTGTTTTATTTGGCGTTCCGTAAATCCCATTGAACGTAAACCGGAATAGGACGTGTTTAGGTTTGGTTGTAGTCTTTCCGCTCGGTTCGCCGTATCAACAGTAGGGCTAGAACCGAGCGAAAAGACTACAACCAACCCCCCTTGCAATGAGCAATGAGTCTCCCAACCGAAATCAATGGATTTACAAAATGCCAAATAAAACACCACAGAAACTGTATTTCGCTACCAAACAAAAAAAAAGAAGATAAGGATGTCTGCATTGCCTTGGGAGAGTGTAGACTCTAAACTCTCCCCAGGAAATGCAGACATCCTGAATTGTGTTTCCAGGGTTAGGGATTATTTACTATCCTATCCATGTTAAAAAGAAGAAGGAATAATGCCTCAGATTGCACATTTTTTTAATATTGACCATGCTTAAAGGAAGCAGGATTATTAACTAATTTGTCACTTTATTTTGTTTTTACACAGTTGAAGATTTTATTTAAAGTCACATTTGTCTTGTTATCTACATTGTTGTTGTTGATCCGAAAATGATCCGACCCGTGACTCAAAAACCGTGACCCGATCCGAACCGTGAGCTTTGTGATCCGTTGCACCCCTAGACACGAGTGAAAGGGGAACTATGCAACTTTTTTGGCTTGATTTACCTTAATATAACAGGCTAGGAGTCATTGCGATGGTTCCATTATACATTTTTGTTCGATTGTTCGTTGTTTCAACTCCCCCTTGCGCATCTTGGCGGAGAAAATGAATATGTTTCTGCCGGCGACCCGCCGCCCACTCTCGCGGGAGTCTCGGGTCTCGCGAAGTAACGAATTGCTTTGCGGCACAGACCCCCAAACACGGAACCGGCTCGATATAAACACAAGTAACTAAGGGATTGTTACATTCATTATAGATCAGCCGACTAAAAAGAGACAGAGAAACCCAATGTCGGAGGAACAGAAGAAGAGAAAAGGGAGACTGACCGACAGAGAGGCCAGACACGAGTAAACGTTGGGCAAGCTTTTCAGGAATAGCGTGAACTGAAAGAAAAAGAAGACTTCAAATCAGACTCAGACTTGGCCGTGTTGCTTTTGAAATTGAAAGTACCCTTGGGTGAACTTTTTCCTCGTGGTATTCTTGATGTTGATAGTCTCTGTACAAATGTGTTTGCTCAACCATTTTGTTGTGAGCCCAGTAAAAATTGTTTTCTCGACCGTTTTGTTGTGAGCCCTGTATGTTTCTAGCTTGCTTGGTTGCAACCATATAAACACCTTTGTTTCCATTGTTGTTTTGCTGTTCGTCTGTCTCGTCCCCCAGATACAGACTGAATCCCCGAATCCAGGTTCTTGTTTATTTAGATTATTATGTTGGCCAACACTCTCACACTGATTGTTCTGTTCAACCTAAGATAAAACAATTATAATCTAGGATATAAATTCTCCCCGTCCACTATAAAAAGGATGGCTTTATGTTTATTGCAATACAAATACACCATTTTAAAAATGTATAACCTTGCCTACACTTTATGAACATTTACTTCGGACATGGCGCCACGCATTCGCCGGCTTCTTTGAAAACAAATGCACATGGCTCGCGTAGAAGTGCATGGGGAAGGGTCGTCAACGAGTTGTTACGACAGTGTTGTAAAATATCTACTACGAAGCTGTAGGGGGCGCTGTGTAGAGAAAGGTGCGTGCCAAAACCAAGAAAACAGCGAAGAAATTCCCGAAGTTGCATAGTGGGCCTTTAAGCCCCTTCAGTGGGAAGCAATGGGAGCGTGTCTATGTTCCCCGGGTCCTATAGGACCCTTTTTAAAAAAAAGGGTCTTTATTGGGGTCTATATTATATTGTCACTCAGTGGCCAGGCTGTTGAACGCCGATTGGCTGTCATCACGCGAATGTCGAGTCAAAGTTTAAATATCTTTAAAGATTGATAGATTGCGGGGAACATAGGACCCTTTTCCCAGAAAAGGGTTCTATGTTCCCCGCTTTTCCCCAAAAGGGTACTATGCTCCCCTGTATGTATGGCTACAGGGGAACATAGGACCCTTTTTGGGAAAAACGGGGATCATAGAACCCGGGGAACATAGGGATGACCCCGAAGCAATTACCGTCGCTGCGCGTCGGTGTCCGGGTCGCCCTGTCGGGGCTTATTTTCCCGATAATGACCGGCATTCTATACATTATCCCTTACTTATTACACGGCTCTTCTCAATGCTGTAGACTACATTCGTATTCGGTTGCTAAGCGGCGTCAACGACTTTGGCGAATTATTTCTCTGCTGATCAACGCTACGAATGATAACAAATACATTGGAAAAAGACACACTGTATGAAGTTATTTTTTCGATTTGGCAAGTAGCCATTACTAATAATACCAATACTCTTTGGCTGGGATGATGAGGCATCAGGCAATCAAGTCATTTTAGCCTGAATACATAGGTTAGAAGCACCAGAGCAGGTTGCTAGTACCATGGACAGTATCAGAACGATAACCTGTTGAACTAAATGGATTTGTGGTAGGCTACACCACGGGATGCATCTGCAGACCACTGCCACATAAATAAAGGTAAGACGCGATATTTATTGCTTAAGATTTGCTGGTGCTGTGGCGAGGTCTTTTGTGTTTTTTGTACTCAAGTGGTCGGCTGTTTTAACTTGCAATTGATAGTCGGTGGAGTCAGTCTCTTGTTGACAAAAAGTGACTTTTGGTCATTCTTGAATTCTGGAATAATTGAGGGGGGGAGTTCATGAGTTTTGGTCAGAATGCCTGATGTAGGCTAGTTTTGATGGAATGCGTGTTGTGAATTGAGAACAGCCAGCTCCTGATGTGATACAGCGTTCAGCTGTGCAACAAATATTTTTTTCTTTTTCAATCTTGACGATTTTTGTAGTGCTGTGTGTAGCCACACCTTGGCCCTTCTGAACTTAAACACGCAGTTAAATTCCTTTCCTAGCTCCTCTTGTTTATGTTGTTACCTTAGCCATATCATGTCACGTTGTCAACATTGGATACATGGAGCAGAACATAGTGGGTAATATGTCAGATGCTTTTTGAAAACGTTTTCTTCATAAAACGTGCCAGACAGATTTTGTATACATTTTATTCCTTAGTAATTAGCTACATTGTTATGCCGTCTTTCAGAAACTTTCATTACCGGCACTAAAGAGAGAAAAAGGAGTGCATCCTCATTGTACCCAGCACTTCTAAAAATGCACTTCCGAATGCGTCTCTGTCCCCAGCACATTTCAAACCAAACTGACGCCAATGTACGCGAACACATGAACCCACCCGTGTCACCCATAATCACCCATGTCCCGTCGCTTAGCAACCGGACACGCTGGGGTTGATATGTTACCGGACTACTGTAACTACTACGGAGTGATAGCAAAGACATGAATCAGGCAATAAATCCACCATCCTTGACAGCGGCTAAGTTTGGTGTGTGGAGTGGACCAATTGCGAACTACTGCAGCTGCTCGAAGTTAAACCCCAAACTAATCTGAATAAGTGTATGCATGTCGATTATAGCGGACTACACCACCTCTTCTGTAGCCGAATAGAATTATATTCCGAACAGATAATTGTATTTCGATTGAGGCGTATATTTAAGCAATAGATCACGACAGGCTTTGGTATGAGCTCATTATACCACTGTTAAGGAGCGTTGTCCGGCCCCGACGCGCAGCGGAGGGCCGGCGACCCCCTTCACAGTGGTATAATGAGCACATACCACTGACTGAAGTAATCTATTGCTTTTATACAACGATTACTATTATGGCAAAACGAAAGTCATAGACACACTACATTTAAAAAGAAACCAAGAAAGTCAAAGTAGCCGTTTTATTAAAGAATACTAAAAAGTAGTCCCTCCTGGCTGCCTTCAAAATGCACAACGGTCGCTATGCAACACACTTCATGTCCCTCCGAGAGAAGGCTCGGTTAGAGCGGTTCGCCGGCAATTTATCCTATGGAGCAGTTCACTCGCCGTGTGCCTAAGCTTTCGTTAGTCTCTCCATCGCCTTGCTCACTCCCGGAGTAACAACATTTACACCCTCTCCATTATCCAACATATGTTTTACTTTGTAGCTGTTTCTACTTCCAGGCGCGGAGTGATATGCAAACTTTCACAAAATGATCGGGCGTCATAGCAGTTATGTATACGCTCATTATACAACAGTTAGGAACCAATCAGATCGATGGATTTAGGCCCCCCGTTGTATAAATGATCCTTTTCTATACCGATTGAGCTGTTCTTCCACATCTATGCGGATCAGATGTGTCCATGTAAACACGGCTGACTGTGATCACACACACGCACGCACGCACGCACGCACGCACGCACGCACACACACACACCGAACTTCGTTATTCGAATATAATCCGAATATCAAAATTCAAACAAATATTAGGCAGCCCTTAATATTCGAACCTGTTATGGCAGGCCAAGAGGGAGAGACGTCGGAGAACCCGACGCAGTCTATTGATAATATTGTAATGACCACGGAAGAGGCAGTGAATGAAGTATTGATTAGACAGCGATTTATGAGATACCTAATAAACCGTCGGAACACACAGGACCGGTAACCATAGCAACGCCGGTAAACAAACCCCGCGAAAACCAATCCAGGTCTTACTGAAGGAAGTTAATGGTCAAAATATTATTAATAAATATTCAAATATTAATATTAATAAACAAACAAACTTCGAATATGATTTTTGGGCAAAAGTCAAAGCCCACACACAATTTAATTAATTTACTGTTTGGAATATTTACATTAAAATGATCCAGCATGAACTGTGATCCATAGTACCGCCATATGACATGGCTGTCGGTGTCGTCCGTGGGCCAGTACCTCACATGGATATCCATCTGTTTTCTTTTACTGGTTTTGTTCACTCTCATCGAACATGAGGACGTACTGTTTATCGCTTATGCTGCGTGACAGCTCTCTTTTTATGAAAGATGCGATGCCGTATTTGGCAAGATAGGACGTTTTGTTTTCACCACAGGTGAACGACTTCGCAAACTCAGAATCTGGGAACATAGCAGCCAAGACGCTACTGATGTCCTTATTCGATCTGAAGGAATTATGTCTGCTCACCGTGTGGAGAACCCACAATACCTCCGCCTTCTGGGTTTCTGGTGGCGACACAAAGCCGGTTTACGCCGTCTGATGTGAAGTACTAGCCACGGATGCTGAACTTTTCAGTCCACTTCTTTCAAATAATACGGGCATCGGTGTAGTCCCGCTAGCTTCCATGGAGTATCGGATATATTTCTGCGACCTCATGTGGTACTCAAGAGCTTTTGCTCCCATGGTCCCTCCCACATGAAAAAATTCTATAGTTTACTATGTAATAAACTATAGTATACCCTATATATACTATAGTAAATATTGTAGTTTTTTTTAACCTTACTATAGTAGTAAGGTTAAAAAACGGTTTTACTACAGTAAACTATAGTATACTACAGAAAATTCTATAGTTTACTATAGTAAATAAACTACAGTACATCCTATATATACTATAGTAAATATTGTAGTGTTTTACTACAGTAAACTATAGTATACTACAGAAAATACTACTTACTATAGTATTTACCATAGTACACTACAATGTCTGGAAAATCACTATAGTAAATCCCACACTATATTGTAGTATAGTATAGTAATCTATAGTATACTACACTGTGTAGTAACTTACTATAGTATTTACCATAGTACACTACAATGTCTGGAAAATTACTATAGTAAATCCCACACTATATTGTAGTATATTTTAGCATACTATAGTAATATATAGTATACTGTAGTAAATGCTGTAGTAACTAGGGCCCGACCAATTTATCGGCCGGCCGATTATAGCCTTTTTGAAAATAATCAACATCTGCCAAAAAGACGCCGATTACAACCGATTATTTTTTTCTTTTTTTTTTTGAAATGTTATTGCGCTTAGTATCCTGCAGATTGCGCTCCTACTCGCCTTGCTAACTAACAACTTTAGCTGGAGTAAAAAAGAGGAGATCGAATTTTACCGTACAACATGAAAGCACGCTCGCTTAGGCAGCTGCGCTCCCACCTCACCAATGTACACAAGACACGTTGTTTGAGCATGTTGTGCCTGTTTTTCTTTAGGTCCCAGGCCATGTTAATTTGTTATACTGTAGACTCTAACGGTGAGACCATACTGCTCAGCACGCACGTGTTAGTCACTGCTCACGAGCGCAGCACATTGGGAGTTAGTTATTTATTTTACATTTTACATTACACTCATTTTTGACTGTAAATGTATTCTAAAACACTCAAAGGTTCTGCATTCAATTCACATATTCGTAAAAAGTGTTTAAAGTATATTTAAGGTATCAAAAACTACGTTTTATATGCTTTTTTTTGTTTTGTTTTTAATCGGCCGATTAAATCGTAATCGTAATTTTTCTCTGAAAATAATCGGCATCGGCACTCAAAAATCAATATCGGTCGGGCACTAGTAGTAACTATAGTAGTTTTTCCCCTGGGAGTATGAATGCCTTTCGAGATAAACGACACCTTGCCTCGTAGTCAACTGCCTTCTCCAACCACCCCCGAAACTTATCCTCCTCAAACCATTTCTCATTGAATTTGCTCCGTCCCATCCTGAAAGCAGCGCAAGTTGGCCTAATGATGTCAACCGTCACTAGCTAAAAGTAGCGCCAGCAAGTTAGCCTACTGATGACTGATGTCAACGTTAACGTAACGTAAAACTCCTGAAAATGCCGTAATTAAAAGACACACTATGTAATTTGTTGTGTGCGACAATTTCCCCTTGTCTAAAAAAACTCTTTGCAAAATGTAATACCGAGAGCAAATTTACAGTAAATTTAAGACAATTTATGGCCTTAATTTCACACAAAAAAAAGTAACTTTTTAAGACTTTTTAAGGACCCGCGGGAACCATGACCACAAGCACAAACACAAAAGCAGGAACACACACAGGCACATACAAAAGCAGGTAAACACAACAATGCAGTGAGCTCACCCGGTTCAGGGCGTTGGGGCCTGGCTTCAGGGCTTTGTTGCCTGGCTTCAGGGCTTTGTGGCCTGGGTTCAGGGCTTTGTGGCCTGGGTTCAGGGCGATGGGGCCTGGCTTCAAGGCTTTGTGGCCTGGGTTCAGGGCTTTTCGGCCTGGCCTCAGGGCTTTGTGGCCTGGCTTCAGGGCTTTGTGGCCTGGCTTCAGGGCTTTGTGGCCTGGGTGCAGGGCTATCTGATATCACGACCGACTCAGAATCCTCCTGAGACTCCAAGACCATCTAGGACACAACACACTGCGTCAGCAGCTCCTCGAGGTCAACATGAACCGACACTGAAGACCCATGAGGGGAAACCAAAAGAGGTCTCCGTCTGTCCTCTCCTTCCTCACCTGTTTCAGCTGGTCTTCCCCTTGCGGCGAGGAGCAGTCTTAGGGGCCGTGTCCATCAAAAGCCTTTTTAAAAGGCGGAGCGCTCCGTGCACTGCTTTCAACGCGTTCAACTGTTTTCAACTGGGGCGCGCGCCTAGAAGCGTGAGGCGCACGGAGCGTTTAACCACTCCGGGCGGTTTTTTAAAAGGCGCGCTGCATTTGCGTCCTGCCATAGAGAATGCGTTACAGACAGGCGCTCCGCCTGTCAGCCTCCACCAAAGGCTTTTGGTGGACACGGCCCCTGAGGGGTCCGGATAGGGGGAGGATGCTGGTTTGTCCTCAACCCCACCCAGTGTCTCCAGGTCTCCTGGTTGGAGAACCTCCTGTCGGGGGAGATCATCACTGTTGAGGTACAGGCACACACAAGAGCAGGGACAGGCACACGCCAACACATACAAACAATTAAACAAACACCACAACGCAGCGAGCTGTGGTGGAGGTGTGGCCTGGGTAGAGGGTTGACAGCACCGTCTCCAAACATGTCCTCACCATCTAGGACACAAGATGTGAGCACGGGACTGAGAAGCTGACGTATATGAAAGTTCTGTAACGCCTGAATAATGAAGAATTAAATAAAATCACATAAAAAAAATAAAAATAAAAAACGCTGCATGTCGGGCCGAACAACGCCCCTTAACAGTGGTATAATGAGCACATACCACAGCCTGTCGTGATCTATTGCTTAAATATAGAACGTTATAAGTCGCTGTCACCGAGTGTGAGAGGAGAGTTGACGAGAAGATGGCGGTTGACCCAGTTTCAAAGTTTATACCGTTTATACTCGGTAATACCGGTGTAACGTGTTGACACGACTACTACTACATGTTCCAAATCTGTTAACATATTTTCCATCCATTAACAGAGAAAGATCAGCTAAGTCATTAATTCGTCTGAAATATACCAGCCAGCACATACACATTTGAGTAGCAGCTTGTGCTAGCTCCCGCCTAGCAATAACGTCAATGGTGGAGCTCTGGCTAACTGTCTTTCTGTCAATTCACCTGCACAACTCGTTAATGCCTGACTTCGGAATAAATCCGTTATTTTTGAGAACTTAGATGCTTCCCCCTCCAGCATCCGCTTCTTCTTTATTCTGGCTTTTTCAGCCCCTCCTTTCTCTTTTCTCTTCTTGCCTTCCATGAGTTCCACAACAAGCAAAAGCAAGCAACCACAAACTTGATCGTCTTCTCCGTCTGACGCGTCTTTAGGGTCATGCCATTAGACGTGGGGCCGCTCATATATCCCCCAACATTTCCGAAAATGGACTTGACCTTCAAGCTGTTTATTGGATAAACGCATTTCCTAATCCCAGCAGTCTTTGCTCCATTCTATGTCAATTCAAGAGGAAAAAAATTAAAGTAAACCGTAGTTCGTATTAATTATTTATGGCTATGAAAGTTCTGTAACGCCTGAATAATGAAGAATTAAATGACATAAAAAAATTATATATTAAAAAGAAAACATGAATGAGACATAGAGAGTAAGCAAAATGGTATAAATATTGGTTGGATGTTCTTGAGAAATATATTGTTTATTGCGGGGATGTTCACGGCGTCTTGACGGGAAATCAATTATGCTCAGGGCTGGCTTGCAGACGCGTCGCGGCCGCTCACAACTGTGGGCCGGTCCAACTGACTTCGCAGGCTGCTACACAATTGCGGGCCGGTCCATCTGACCTCGCTGGCCGGCCGGCCGACCGGGAAATCTCCCGAACGTCCCGACGGAAACTCCGCCGATCACCGATCCTCTCCACTCTCTTCTCCATAGTTATCTCAGTCACTTTGCTAGCTTGAATCGCTGTCCTCGCAGTCAGATCAATCTCACGGTTCGACTCTCAGATCAGCACTGAGCAGCGGACTGAGGGGCGGGGCATTGTAGAGAGGAGCGGGCCCCGTGATGCCACGGAGGCCCGCCGGGTTCCGCTGGCCCCAAGCAACGCGGCATGATGATTCGTTGTTGGAGGCAACAGATTTGTTGTTGATTAAATTCTTTAGAATATGCCTTGAGTAAGTTCAAATTTAAACCACTAAAATAAGAATATTGCCCTAACACAAAAAGTGTGTAAAAACAGACTTATATTTACAAAGTCACCATTTTAAACAAAGCCCATAGGCTGGTTCTAAGTCTATCTACGTTTTATAGCAAAACATTTGCATAAACACAGACTGTGGGGCCAAGAAGGACTAGTCAATCTTTGATCAACTTTATAGATATACAAACACGCCTTTGAGAGTGTCATTCTTGTAGATCTACTGGAGCACGCACACACACACACACACACACACACACACACACACACACACACACACACACACACACACACACACACACACACACACACACACACACACACACACACACACACACACACACCCAGAAGCATATTCCTTACTGCTGTTGTTTGTGTGTGTGCATGCTTGAATACATGTGTGCGTTAAAGAGTGTGTGTCTGCCATAAGTATAAGATATACGTATACATCTAAAAACAAACACAAGATGACAAGAATGCTGCAACATATTTGTATTTGATTCTGTGCTGGTTCCCATGATTTGGGCGTTTGGCCCAGGTGAATTGAAACAAAGTATGTATGTCAAACATCTTATTGGACCTAACCAAGTCCACGTCGATGTGACATCACACTGGAGTGAAACCACAGCTTGGTCCCAGTGCAGGTGAATTTAAACAAAGCATAACACCGATGAGGACTTGGTTGGGTCCCATCAGATGTTAAACTACTTTGTTTGAATTCCCCTGGGCTCGGACAAAGCTGGGGTTTCCCTCCTGCGTGATGTCACATCGATGTGGGCATGGTCGGGTCCCATCAGATGTTTAACATACATGCTTTGGTTAAATTCACCTGGGCTCAGACAAAGTATGCACGTCAAACGTCGCATGGGATCCGACCAAGTCCACATTGATGTGACGTCACACTGGAATTAAACCCCAGCTCCGTCCTAGCCAAGGTGAAATCAAACAAAGTACTACACACCTCAGTGTGATGTCACATTGATGAGGACTTGGTTGGGTCCCATCAGATGTTTGACATACTTTGTCTAATTCACCTTGGCTCAGACAAAGCTGGGGTTTCACTCCAGTGTGTAGTCCCATCGATGTGGCCATGGTCGGGTCCCATCAGATGTTTGACATCCATACTTTTTCTTTACATTTTATTTACAGTACATTTGACCCGCACCGGAACAGGGCAGCCACTCTTGTCAGGCGCCCCTTCAGCCTAACGTTCAGCCACATATTGAGCGTTGGCCTGAGGCCTTTCCCCTCGGCCTCCGAGGCGGGGCGGTCCCCTTCTGCCTCCGTCTTCCCATCCCCTTCTCCGTCGCTCAGGGGGGCATCGGCCACGGTGACCCCGACCTTGTGCTTTCGGATGCTCCTCATCGCGACCTGTATGGTGGCCATGACTCGGGACAGGAGCTTTTTTGGGGGCCTGTCTGGGACCGGAGGCAGCCAGGCCTCAAGAGGGCTTGAGCCTTCGCGCCTGTCTTGGTGTTGGTGTCCTGTCAGAAAGGAACGACAAAACGGTATTTAACGCTGACCATAGTGGCTGTTATGTATTTGTTGCTGTTATATGTTATATTTCAGTGACCGATAACGAGAGAATCGGTCAGTAAATGGTTTGTGCTTATGCAGAAATATAAAACTAAAACGATAAATGCAAACCACAAGCACAAACACAAAAGCAGGATCACACACAGGCACATACAAAAGCAGGTAAACACAACAATGCAGTGAGCTCACCAGGTTCAGGGCGTTGGGGCCTGGCTTCAGGGCTTTGTGGCCTGGCTTCAGGGCTTTGTGGCCTGGGTTCAGGGCGATGGGGCCTGGGTTCAGGGCGATGGGGCCTGGCTTCAAGGCTTTGTGGCCTGGGTTCAGGGCGTTGGGGCCTGGCTTCAGGGCTTTGTGGCCTGGCTTCAGGGCTTTGTGGCCTGGGTTCAGGGCTTTGTGGCCTGGGTGCAGGGCTATCTGATATCCTGACCGACTCAGAATCCTCCTGAGACTCCAAGTCCATCTAGGACACAACACACCGCGTCAGCAGCTCCTCGAGGTCAACATGAACAGACACTGAAGACCCATGAGGGGAAACCAAAAGAGGTCTCCGTCTGTCCTCTCCTTTCTCACCTGTTTCAGCTGGTCTTCCCCTTGCGGCGAGGAGCAGTCTGAGGGGTCCGGATTGGGGGAGGACGCTGGTTTGTCCTCGACCCCACCCAGTGTCTCCAGGTCTCCTGGTTGGAGAACCTCCTGTCGGAGGAGATCATCACTGTTGAGGTACAGGCACACACAAGAGCAGGGACAGGCACACGCCAACACATACAAACAAACACCACAAAGCAGCGAGCTCACCACGCGTGTGGTGGAGGTGTGGCCTGGGTGGAGGGTTGACAGCATCGTCTCCAACCATGTCCTCACCATCTAGGACACAAGATGTGAGCACGGGACTGAGGAGCTGACTTATATAGAGGAGCATGGCCCCGTGATGTCAGAGGGCCGTCGGGTTCCGCTGGCCAGAGGCCCCCTGTGACGTAGTCGCGGTGACGGAATGTTTGGGTATACATACTATTGAAAACAGCTAAAATATGCTGAGGCATAAATCAATCATTTTGATGCATTTCCAATAGAAAAAGTTACAGAAAAACATGCATAAACATATTTACACATACATATATCTAGTGCTGATATGAAATGTGTTCAATCTTGTATGTTTGTGTGCATCTGCACACTTCAAGTTTGCGTGTGCGGCCCGTGGCCTCTCCTTCCTCACCTGCCCCAGGTGGTCTTCCCCTGTCGACGAGGATGAGTCCCCCCCCCCAGCCAGGGTCTCCTGATGGGGGGGGTCATCACCGATCCTCTCCACTCTCTTCTCCATCGTTATCTCTGTCACTTTGCTAGCTTGAATAGCTGTCCTCGCTGTCAGATCACTCTCACGGTTCGACTCTCAAATCAGCAATGAGCAGTGGACTGTGGGGCGGGGCCTTATATAGAGGAGCGGGCCCCGTGATGTCACACCGGGTTCCGCTAGCCCCAAGCAACGCGGCATGTTGATTTGTTGTCACAGGCAACAGGTTTGTTGTTGATTGCACTCTTTAGAATATGCCTTGAATAAGTTCACATTTAAACCACTAAAATAAGAATAGTACCCTAACACAAAAAGTGTTTAAATACACACTTATATTTACAAAGTCACCATTTTAAACTGTTTCAACCAAGTCCATAGGCTTCTTCTAAGTCTATGTACGTTTTATACCAAAACATTTGCATAAACACCAAGAAGGGCCAAGAAGGACTAGTCAGGCTATCAGTTTGCCTTTGATCAACTCTATAGATATACAAACACACGTTTTAGAGTGCAATTCTTGTAGATCTATTGGAGCTCACACACACACACACACACACACACACACACACACGCACAGAGAAGGACATTGAGTGACACACACCGACACGCACACACACGCACATCGACAAACAGAAAAATACACACACACACACACACACATACAGAGACACACACAGAGTCACACACACACACACACACACACACACACACACACACACACACACACACACACACACACACACACACACACACACACACACACACACACACACACACACATTAAGACGTTGGAAATTAGTGGCTTGTATATAATGATCAGTGATCTGACAAAGCTCTTGTACTGAAGCATCACAACTAAAGATGTTGCATTGTAAGCTGCTGAGTGCTGGAGTTTTCTCCATTAACAAGTGCACTATAACACTAACACTCTGATGCACTTGTATTACAATATGGATGTGTGAGTCACTCTAATTCAATATGCATTGTATAGGTCACATTGCACACAGCATTGAATATAACAATACTATTCTGTGTGATGTGAAAGAGTAAATACTTTGCTTTGGTTTGTTTTGCTATCATGGCTTAGCCTGTTGTCATTCAACCTTGAAAAAGAGGCCAAAATTTAATCCAAGAGAGTCAGGAAAGAAGGAAGTTCATGTAAGGAGCTGATAAACTAGAAAGACTATCAAACAAAAAAAGAGGTTGAGAAGGAGCTATAGACACACACTGCAAGAGAGAGAGCGTAATAGGGAGAAAGAGAGAGAGAAAAAGGGATGGAGAGAGGATAGGAGGAGGGAGCGAGAGAAAGAGAAAGATTGGTAGGGAGGGAGAGAGAATGGGAGAGAGAGAGAGAGAACGAGAAAGAGAGAAAAGGAGTGAGAGAAAGAGGAAGAGCGAGAGGGAGCAAGAGCGAGATGGAGGGATGGAAAGGGGGTGGTGGGCGGTCGCAGAGTCATAATAGTGATGCGGTGGTTCATGACAGCCTGCTAAATTTAGACCAGTCACACCCTGGTGGATGCTTTACTACGGCTGTGTGTGTGTGTGTGTGTGTGTGTGTGTGTGTGTGTGTGTGTGTGTGTGTGTGTGTGTGTGTGTGTGTGTGTGTGTGTGTGTGTGCGCGCGCGTGCGCGCGCGTGCGCGCGCCCTTACATTTTCCATTTCCACCTTTATGTTCAGTTTTGCTCATTGTTGAATAATTTATCCTGATTTGGCAATAACGTTCGAAAGTCTTTCAACAGTTTTTTGCTGAAAGGTAATATAATGAACTTTATGCCCCAATAACAATAACACCCTGCACATTCATTCATGTGAAGCTGAGCACATTAATGTAATGATGTGTTTTTTCTGTGTGTGTGCGCGTGTGTGTGTTAGTTTATGTTTGAGAGTTTGCGTGCGTGCTCGCGTGTGTGCGTGCGTGCGTGTAGCAAAACAGAAAGAGCAAGGTTATATTTACTGACCTTGCTCTCTCCGAGCCATGATTAGTAGACTACACAGAAGGATTAGCTCTGGTGGCGTCGACTGGAACAAATTGAATACGTTATTGCCAATTTAGGGATTATATAAAATCCAAAGAATCACTTTAATTCCAGTAAAACACATTTAAATGCAATGGTTAAATACCTTGTCTGTCAGGTGAATGGTAATATATTAAAGACGGCAATAGGTGCCAAAGACGTATAATGTTAGCAGAGAGCATAGAGCAGAAAGTAAGATGAATTAGAAATAGAATAGAAAATAGAAGAAATAGAATAGAAAATAAAAGATTAGTTTTGAGTTATACAAAAACCTTCCCATACACTCATTGCACATGACCTGAGTCTTACAACACTCTGGGCAGACCTATTGCTAAAGCTAGCGATGTAGTCATGTGATCTGGAGGAGTGGCTTAGGAGGCAGGCCTGAAAGGAAGGCTGGGAGTTTGTTCTTTCAGTTGGATACTTTAAAAAAAATTGAGCTTACTCTGGCCGGTTTCTCCAAATTGCTTATGGTAGCTTTAATGCAGCTTTGGGATTCAACGTCTTAGCAGCCTGATGGGGCTTCATGAGGAAACTGGGGAGACAGAGAGACAAAAAGGAAAGAGCAGAGATGAGTCAAAACAAAGTGAGCAGAAGAGAAGCTATAGGAAAAAGGCTTCTCTAGAAGATGGATGGCCTCACTATGGCGGTGATTTCTCAAGAGAAAGGGCGAGCGAGGTAAAGAGAGAGGGACAGAAGTGAGAGAGGTAACAGACGAGGAAGTCAGCATGGCGTTGAGGACGTCCTGTCTGACGTCCCATGTCTGAATGCCCTCGGCGACTCATCCCCTCAGGTAATGTGGCTGAACACGTGTGGGTTCGACGTGCGTTCTCCATTCCTCTGGTTCACAAACGTGACGTCGATGCTACAACTTCTCTCCAATGTTTTTGCAGCAGCAGATAAATACTTTTCAGAACACATGTATGATTTGGTACACTTCCCTTCCAATCCTGCCTCTAAGGCATTAAATCTGCACTCCACGTCATAGCCAGTCCTGACCGGATAGATATTATCTCTCCGGCGTGAAGGAATACATTTCACTTGGAATAGTTTTTCTCTTAGCTTTTCTCTAAAAGAGGCAGCATTGTGTTGATGTAATGGAAGAGCTTGTTACAGAGGGTGACAGTGAGGGTATTTTTTCACCTGGGAACAGGTTACTAACTCAAAGCCTATATTATTTAAGGGACACTTTAATCAAAGGTGCTGTAGGTAGGTTTTAATTTGAGTTTCATTTGTTAGGAATGCCATAGTTATCCTTCAGCTTTAACTGAGTGAAGTGCTTTGGGAAGATGTATTCTGCGTTGTGTTCGACTGCCTCTGAACCAATTTATGAGAACGCTCCTGGTTTATTTCAAACCCATCAGGGCCTCTCTTGCCTTATTTGTTCGGGCAATCCATCTTACCTCTCGTTACATCTCTGGAATATTACCTATGGACCATTAACATCTGATCTTCACCTCATATCTAAATGTACCAGATTATTAATGTTCTAGGACTTGAAATAAGGGCAACCAGCTCATAATCTTCCCTCATCAATTGAGGCAATTCATGATTAATGTTGATCGCCTCACTTTCTTCCCCGCTTTAACACCATTGTTTCGGCTTCTCAGTTTTCTGTCAACACAACTAGACGTACTGCGGACGTTCCATTATTCCCTGCTTAAGATTTGTTAAGTTTTGTTGAGGAGCGTATTAGCCAATATCATGTATGATAAAAACCTTATCATATCATACATGATATGTTCTTAAAATTGAACCATTAAACAGTGTTGTACAATGGGAATGTCACATCATATATCAGATATCATTAATATCTAAGGAGGTCATGAAGGGAGCATGTAATTTGAAAGTTGCCCCAGCTGTTCATTCCCTTAAGCAGGAGCTGTCCAGCACTGGGCAGTTTAGTGAGGAACTGTCCATGGTCCTGAAACAATGACAGTAAATTCACCCACCGCACGCATGAATGCACACACACACACACACACACACACACACACACACACACACACACACACACACACACACACACACACACACACACACACACACACACACACACACACACACACACACACACACACACACAATCTCAATCTAACAGCCTCAAAGAGACGTTTCTTAGTCCAAGTCTGTACCTGACTAATGGTGTTGGTAACACCTAGGCCAACATCTAATGGTCGCATGATTGGTTAATGCTGAAGGCTACCATAGAGCGAGCTCAACGCATGTCACTAGCATGTGAAGGTCAATGTCAGGACCTCGGCCCAGTTCTTAGGTCAGATCTGGCTCTGCACAGTGTCTTGCTGTGAGGTCCTCCATTCCTATATGGGTGACAACAACGCAACCATCAACCATAACACCAATGAAGTGAATGCTATAGAATCTGTAAACGTTTTCTATTTTTGTTTCAATGAGATCAATGATCAAATTGATCGACTGCCATGAGAAGTAGCTTTTCAAGTATGGCTTAATGAGTATGATGGGATGTCTAATGTCCTGTTCACGAGATGGCCTATGGACTATAAAACAGCCGTGCTTACCTTCAGCACAGCCTATGAAGATAGACTACCTCAAAGACCTCTTACAGCGTCCCCAATCCCTCACCAGAACCCTCCTAACCCTTTGAGTTATGAGATGCATGGCTCCAAACTTTCATATATATATTTTGTCTATTTTAGGGCTATATAAAAAAGGTAAAAAGGGTTGAAAGAAGGAAAAGAGACAGCTGGTGTGAACCGAAACTGAGGGCCATTTCTAGGGAGCAGGAAGACGATGATTAGGGGTAATGAGTGACAGGTGAGGCTGGCATACTGCTGGGACGCAGACCCCTGGAACCAAGGCACAGAGAGCTGTGACTGAGGAGCCACTGTTCCAGTACCCTCGAAAACAACCAGCAGAGAGAACAACTGGGAAGCTCCTGAATGTCAGAACAGTTTGTTCCGGGGCCTTTGAAAACGCATTGAGCTGCAAGTCTGCAGGCAAACAACAGATGGTGGGACATTTGAAATCAATTTGAGAGAAAATGAAAATGAAAACCAACTTTCCAGGGAGGCTTGTGTTTGTGGTGGACCAACGAGACCTGAACTCCTCTCCAGAAGGGCGGGGTTACACTCAGGACAATATCTTCCAACTGCAGATATTTTGGGATGGGTGTTCTGGCCCATACCTGGTCCTCATGGGCTGGGTCTGAATTTAGTGGAAGAAAATTTTGATAGAAACCGTTGCAAAATATTAATGTACTGGTTAGATTGATTTTGGTTGTCAGTTATGCAAATATGGCCAGTTGATAGTTTAAAGTCTGTGACTAACATACTGTTACTTATTATAGGCCTATTACATGGTGTGTGTGCGTGCGTGTGCGTGTGTGCACGTGGGGATATTATGTTAACTAGAAACACCCACACCCACAGTCCCATTCCTAACTCACACGCTGCAACAGTGCACATCTCAGTAAGTTAAGTTCATAGACTGCAGAATCATAGTTTTGCTAGCATTGTAGTTTAATAGCTATACTCTGCACTTTACATCAGCCAAACTCAGTTATAACCGATCTGCAAAATCTCAATATAATGCAATATGGCATTATTAAACATGGAGGAAGACCTGCCTTTCGATACATTACGTGGACCCGCTCCGTGTGCAGCTTTAACTCCTCTAACTTCACGTCGTTAAAAAGAGAGCGAGGACCTTTTGAGTTGTGCGCGCAGATCCCGTAGTGAGGGTGAGGCGCACGCTCGCAGCTGAATTTGTTTATTAGTAGAAGATTTGAAGATGATGCTCGTTGCGATGAGAAGGGATGTTTACCCATCTCGAATTCCCAGTTATGCACATAAATATATGTTAATCAAAGAAAAACAATAAAGCACCTTTGCAAAGATTGTTGATTTATTATTGATTATTCCCACTGTTTAGTACAGAGTAATGAATAATATTATTTTCAGTTCATTTAAGTTCGGTCAATTTCACCTTGCTGCCATCTACAGGTTTCAAATATATTTGCAATCCAAAGGATATTGGCTATGTTCAGATTAAATTACAAATCCACGAAGAATGACAAAAATAGATATATTATATAGTATTATAATATGTTAACAATATCAGCTCTATCACGGATTAGCAACCCCACGCCAGAATTCTTCAATGCCCAAGAGGAACCAGCTTGCAGGTCCAGTCCATTTTCGGAAATGTTGGGGGATATATGAGCGGTCCCGCGTCTAATGGCATGACCCTAAAGACACGTCAGACAGAGAAGACGAGCAAGTTTGTGGTTGCTTGCTTTTGCTTGTTGTGGCACTCATGGAATGCAAGAAGAGAAAAGAGAAAGGATGAGCTGAAAAAGACAGAATAAAGACGAAGCGGATGCTGGAGGGGGATGCATCTAAATGCTCAAAAATAACGGATTTATTCCGAAGTCCGGCATTAACGAGTTGTGCAGGTGAATTGACAGAAAAACAGTTAGCCAGAGCTCCACCATTGACGTTATGGCTTTTTATTTAACATGTTTATTTATTTATTTTCCACAATGTCTTGTTTTTTTAAACGATTTACGATGACTATATGCTCTGTAAGGTGACCTTGGGTGTCTTGAAAGGCGCCTCTAAATTAAATGTATTATTATTATTATTATTATACTTATGGCAGACACACACTCTATAACAAACACATGTATTCAAGCATGCACACACAAACAACAGCAGTAAGGAATATAATACTACTAATGATAATAATACATTTAATTTAGAGGCGCCTTTCAAGACACCCAAGGTCACCTTACAGAGCATATATTCATCATACATTTTTTTAAAAACAAGACATTGTGGAAAAAATAAATAAATAAACATAAGTAATAAGAAAAAAAAAAAAAAAAAAAAATCAAAACAGTGATCAGTTAGACGTTGTGTGCGAGTTTGAACAGGTGAGTTTTGAGTTGTGACTTGAAGGTTGTAATGGTGTCTGACTGTTTTATGTGTGGGGGGAGGGAGTTCCAGAGCCTGGGTGCTGAACAGCTGAATGACCGGGCACCCATTGTAGTGAGTCGTGATGTGGGGATACATAGTCGTCCAGCAGAGGTATAATATGCTTCTAGGTGTGTGTGTGTACGTGTAGGTCTGTGTGTGTGCTCCAGTATATCTACAAGAATGACACTCTCAAACATGTGTTTGTATATCTATAGAGTTGATCGAAGACAAACTGATTGCCTGACTAGTCCTTCTTGGCCCAACAGTCTGTGTTTATGCAAATGTATTGCTATAAAACGTAGATAGACTTAGAACCAGCCTAGGGACTTTGTTGAAACAGTTTAAATTGGTGACTTTGTAAATATAAGTGTGTTTTTACACACTTTTTGTGTTAGGGTAATATTCTTATTTTAGTGGTTTAAATTTGAACTTATTCAAGGCATATTCTAAAGAGTTCAATCAACAACAAATCTGTTGCCTGCGACAACAAATCAACATGCCGCGTTGCTTGGGGCCAGGGTAACCGGGCGGAACTCCGTGACATCACGGGGCCCGCTCCTCTATATAATGCCCCGCCCCTCAGTCCGCTGCTCATTGCTGATCTGAGAGTCGAACCGTGAGAGTGATCTGACAGCGAGGACAGCGATTCAAGCTAGCAAAGTGACAAGATAACTATGGAGAAGAGAGTGGAGAAGATCGGTGATGACCCCCCCCATCAGGAGACCCTGGCTGGGGGGGGGGACTCATCCTCGTCGACAGGGGAAGACCACCTGGGACAGGTGAGGAAGGGGAGGCCACGGGCCGCACACGCAAACTTGAAGTGTGCAGATGCACACAAACATACAAGATTGAACACATTACATATCAGCACTAGATATATGCATGTGTAAATATGTTTATGCATGTTTTTCTGTAACTTTTTCTATTGGAAATACATCAAAATGATTGATTTATGGCTCAGCATATTTTAGCTGTTTTCAATAGAATGTATACCCAAACATTCCGTCACCGCGACTACGTCACATGGCGCCTCTGGCCAGCGGAACCCGACGGCCCTCTGACATCACGGGGCCATGCTCCTCTATATAAGGCAGCTCCTCAGTCCCGTGCTCACATCTTGTGTCCTAGATGGTGAGGACATGGTTGGAGACGATGCTGTCAACCCTCCACCCAGGCCACACCTCCACCACACGCGTGGTGAGCTCGCTGCTTCGTGGTGTTTGTTTGTATGTGTTGGCGTGTGCCTGTCCCTGCTCTTGTGTGTGCCTCTACCTCAACAGTGATGATCTCCCCCGACAGGAGGTTCTCCAACCAGGAGACCTGGAGACACTGGGTGGGGTCGAGGACAAACCAGCGTCCTCCCCCAATCCGGAGCCCTCAGACTGCTCCTCGCTGCAAGGGGAAGTCCAGCTGAAACAGGTGAGGAAGGAGAGGACAGACAGAGACCTCTTTTGGTTTCCCCTCATGGGTCTTCAGTGTCGATTCATGTTGACCTCGAGGAGTTGCTGACGCGGTGTGTTGTGTCCTAGATGGACTTGGAGTCTCAGGAGGATTCTGAGTCGGTCGTCATATCAGATAGCCCTGCACCCAGGCCACAAAGCCCTGAACCCAGGCCACAAAGCCCTGAAGCCAGGCCACAAAGCCCTGAACCCAGGCCCCATCGCCCTGAACCCAGGCCACAAAGCCCTGAACCCAGGCCCCAAAGCCCTGAAGCCAGGCCCCAAAGCCCGGAAGCCAGGCCACAAAGCCCTGAAGCCAGGCCACAAAGCCCTGAAGCCAGGCCCCAACGCCCTGAAGCCAGGCCACAAAGCCCTGAAGCCAGGCCACAAAGCCCTGAACCTGGTGAGCTAACTGCATTGTTGTGTTTACCTGCTTTTGTATGTGCCTGTGTGTGTTCCTGCTTTTGTGTTTGTGCGTGTGGTTTGCATCTATCTTTTTAGTTTTATATTTCTGCATAAGCACAAACCATTTACTGACCGATTCTCTCGTTATCGGTCACTGAAATATAACATATAACAGCAACAAGCACGTAACAGCCACTATGGTCAGCGTTAAATACCGTTTTGTCGTTCCTTTCTGACAGGACACCAACACCAAGACAGGCGCGAAGGCTCCAGCCCTTTTGAGGCCTGGCTGCCTCCGGTCCCAGACAGGCCCCCAAAAAAGCTCCTGTCCCGAGTCATGGCCACCATACAGGTTGCGATGAGGAGCTTCCGAAAGCACAAGGTCGGGGTCACTGTGGCCGATGCCCCCCTGAGCGACGGAGAAGGGGATGGGAAGACGGAGGCAGAAGGGGACCACCCCGCCCTGGAGGCCGAGGGGAAGGGCCTCAGGCCAACGCTCAATATGTGGCTGAACGTTAGGCTGAAGGGGCGCCTGACAAGAGTGGCTGCCCTGTTCCGGTGCGGGTCAAATGTACTGTAAATAAAATGTACAGAAAAAGTATGTATGTCAACCATCTGATGGGACCCGACCATGGCCACATCGATGGGACTACACACTGGAGTGAAACCCCAGATTTGTCTGAGCCAAGGTGAATTAGACAAAGTATGTCAAACATCTGATGGGACCCAACCAAGTCCTCATCAATGTGACATCACACTGAGGTGTGTAGTACTTTGTTTGATTTCACCTTGGCTAGGACGGAGCTGGAGTTTAATTCCGGTGTGACGTCACATCAATGTGGACTTGGTCGGATCCCATGCAACGTTTGACGTGCATACTTTGTCTGAGCCCAGGTGAATTTAACCAAAGCATGTATGTTAAACATCTGATGGGACCCGACGATGTCCACATCGATGTGACATCACGCAGGAGGGAAACCCCAGCTTTGTCCGAGCCCAGGGGAATTTAAACAAAGTAGTTTAACACCTGATGGGACCCAACCAAGTCCTCATCAATGTGACATCACACTGAGGTGTGTAATGCTTTGTTTAAATTCACCTGCACTGGGACCAAGCTGTGGTTTCACTCCAGTGTGATGTCACATCGACGTGGACTTGGTTAGGTCCAATAAGATGTTTGACATACATACTTTGTTTCAATTCACCTGGGCCAAACGCCCAATTCATGGGAACCAGCACAGAATCAAATAAAAATATCTTGCAGCATTCTTGTCATCTTGTGTTTGTTTTAAGATGTATACGTATATCTTATAATTATGGCAGACACACACTCTTTAACACACACATGTATTCAAGCATGCACACACACAAACAACAGCAGTAAGGAATATGCTGCTGTGTGTGTGTGTGTGTGTGTGTGTGTGTGTGTGTGTGTGTGTGTGTGTGTGTGTGTGCGCTGCAGTAGATCTACAAGAATGACTAAAACAATAAGGCACCTTTGCAAAGATTGTTGATTTATTATTGATTATTCCCACTGTTTAGTACAGAGTAATGAATAATATTATTTTCAGTTAATTTAAGTTCGGTCAATTTCACCTTGCTGCCATCCACAGTTTTCAAATATATTTGCAATCCAAAGGATATTGGCTATGTTCAGATTAAATTACAAATCCACGAAGAATGACAAAAATAGATATATTATATATTATTATAATATGTTAACATCATATTGATGACTTTAATATCAGCTCCATCACGGATTAGCAACCCCACGCCAGAATTCTTCAATGGCCCAAGAGGAACCTTGACTCCAAGGGACGTGGACGCTCCAAAAGAAAAATGGGTGCACCCGTAGAGATCCATTTTCTTTTTATTTGTACCACGTTCCCTGTTACCTGGTTTTGTTTTGCTGTTGGACTTTTTGTAGGCCTATATGACAATCGTTACCTCTTGGAATAACGATTTAACAATAATGATTTAATTTACTACGTCAATACTTATTTTTCATTTTCTGAGTGAAACGTGTAGAAGCTTTAGGTTAAATTAAATTTGGAACATACACATAGTAATAGTAATTTAGTAGTGAGCAGGGGGTTGTATAAAATGTATCATGCACGTTTGTGAGGACAAGGTATTTGGATTAGATGCATCTGGACCCACGGAGAGATATACCACTTTTATATTTGTGTTGAATTAAATACTTGCATACAGCTTTATTCCAAATGCCGCATTTTATCTGGATTCTGAAAAAAGGAGCATGAGAGATCCTCCATATGGTTAACAAAGCAGGTTTCAACAAATGAAAATGGAAAATATATTTAAAAAGGAAAATGATTTAAAGCAGATTTGATATTAATAAATGCAAGTAGCCTTTAGGAAAGGCTGATGATGTTCCTGTTGTGATGACTTACAACTGAATATAGATGTCTTACTTATCTATTATACTTGTTAATAAAGCATATGGGTGATTAACAACTGCAGTGAGCCAACTGAATGTTTTTGTGTGTTCAGCCGATGACTCTTACCGTGTCTTCAGTTAAATCTTAGCAGATGTTTCTCCAGAGCTCAGCTCTCTGTTGGTAAACATAGAAGCACAGCTGGAATGTCCTTCCAGTAACAGTTCAAATATGTAAAGATAACAATCTAAAACAAGAAAATGCATTTCCTGCAGAAAATGCGGTGAATGCTGTAGTACAAAGTGAGGTTGAAAATGTTTTAATAAAGCCACGTAGAATAGGACATAAAGAAACGTTAAATGGCTTAAATTAAGTGAAGGGATTTGAACAGAGTTCAAAAGTCTAAATGGAGTAAACAATGTAAATATGCACACCATATAACAAAAATTTAAATGGTTGGAAAAAAATAGTGACAACGGACTGAAAAGAGCAAAGCATTGCTAAAAATTCGGAAATGTAAAAGGAATTGATCTGAAGAATCTGAAAGGTCAAATGTATTGCCCTGCACTGCTGAAAATCAGAAAGGTCAAATGTAGTGCCCTGCACTGCGGAAAATCGGAAAGGTCAAATGACAGAAGCTGAATAGCATTATCTGAAGAAGCAAAGTGCTGAAATACATTGTGACAAAAGATGGAAGCTAAACTGTAATACTGTCAAAGCTGGAAGATAGTATGGTAATAGTGGTATTATCTGTAGTAGTAGTAGTAGTAGTAATGGTAGTAGAAGTATCTGAAGTAGAAGTAGAAGTAGTCGTCGCTGAAGTAGAAGTAGCTGAAGTAATAGTGGTACTAGCTGCACAAACGATATGCCATATGAAAGGTATGGTATTGATTGAGCTTGTAGAAAGAATTATAATAAACCCGCCATTTTTTTTTTTTTAAACAGCTGAAACTGTATGTACTCGCCTAATGCTCATTTTTTCAGCCTAACGTGATTAAAAGTATTCCAATTGGGCGGGAGAATCGCCCAATCTAGCAACTCTGCCTGAACGTCGTAAAAGGTAGTCCAAGTGAGCGGGAAAAACTGCCCAATCTGGCAACACTGCCAGCACGTCCTCGCTCTCTTGCCTCAGCGTAAATCATTGAGACCAACTGAAAACGAAGCCAATATGGAACTTAAACTGTGATTATGAAAAATCGAAATTCTGTTTACAAATGATTGAAGATACCAGTGTCTTGATTGGTTAAACCTTTGAACGAAAGTTAACGATAAACAATTGACCAAGTTACGAAGGCTGAAGTAGTAATTCAAATTTTCATGCCATGGGTCCTTTAAAAGTTGGACATTTGGTTTCCTCAGTTTACAGTAGTCTCTAATCAATAGTACATTTTTGAAAGCTTTTACAAATTCCTAGTTGCATGAAAAAGAACAAAACAAACGCATCGCTTTCGAATACTTTTTTTTTATATAACAAACATCTTTTTTAAACAAAATGTCTCACTTCCATTAAAAGTGATGGTTGACAAGGGCCCACAACATCGAACTACAAATGAATCATAATAAAAATAATAAACACAGAAGACAACAAAGAGATAGATCTTAACGTTTTAAAAATATACTGTAAGAAGCTTTTCCCCCAATGAAACTTGAGGAACTGGGAATCCTCGTTGAGCGGTTTAAGACAGGAAGGTGGTGATGTACCACCACCTTTTTGGATTTAAAATTTGCATTGCAGTTAAACTCTCATTCATACTATGCACAGATCAGTTGTAAAAATAACCCTTTAAAAATAGAGCATCAGTGGGGTTTAATACTTCAGGAAAATACAAGTTCCCCTCGATGCAACTTGGGAGGGCGTTGCTATGGTGAGTGGAGCTTCACGTTAAACCACGCCCCTTTGGATTTAGTCAGCTAAGTGGAGGGGCTTACCCCCCCCAAATCCAGACACTCCGCAAATTTCATCTTGCATAGAGGGACTCTTGGAATAAACCGGTTCCTACTATTAACTCAGTGGCAGCTCAGTAAATAGATACTTTGATTTCTCTGTAGAATGGCATGCGCTGGGAAAGAACAAACAACACTTTTTAAAAAGTCAAACGAGAGGGTTAAAAGGTTAAAGGTTGCCGGTGAGGGCAGAGTCCATGAGGTCGTCGTCCTCGTTTCGTATGTACACGGGACTGGGCCTGGGGGGCCTCTCGGGGCCCATCATGGAGATGGACGAGTCCGAGGCCGAGATGGGCGAGCGGGACCAGCTGTCGGGCTTCATGGGGTGCGCGGAGGGCCCCATCGACATGGAGGACTTCTTCTTCTCCTTCTCGCGGTCCCTCTCGCGGTCCCTCTCGCGCTCCCGCTCGCGCTCCCTCTCCTTCTGCTTCTTCTTCTCCTTCTTGTGCTTCTTGTGCTTCTCTCCGGAGCTCAGCGGCATGGAGCCCATGAAGTCCTGCGGGGCGTGCGGCCGCATGCTCTGGTCGTCGTCCGAGCTGGGGCTGTTCTGGTGGGACTTCTCCGCCACCGAGCTGCTGCCCGACTCGCTCTCGCTGTCGTGGTTGAGCGGCGTGTATCCCGGCGAGCGGCTGTTGCTCGGGGTGGAGCCGCTGAAGAGGGGCGAGGCCTTGAGGCTGGAGATCTGCGGGCGCATGGACTCGCCGATGCCGCCGCCGCCACCGCCGCCGCCGCCCTCGCCGGCCTTCTGGAGGCTCACCTTGGCCTTGATGCTTGGCGAGCCGCCGTCCGGCTTGCTGATGATGATCTTGGCCAGGCCGGCTCCGGGGACACCCCCGGCCGACTTGGTGTCCATCAGCTTTTTATCCCCACCGGGGCCCGGAACCGAAACCTTGGCTTTGGCCTCCTTCTCGGACTTCTCCCGCTTGTAGTCGCCCCCTTGGGAGGACATGGGGTGCTTCGAAGGGCCCATGTTCGGGGGTGCACTGTTGGGCACGTTCCCCGGACCCGGTCCCGGTGCCGCTCCCGCGGGGCCGCCCGTCGGGGGCCCCACCTCGCAGCCGTCCTCCCCGACCCCGCCGCCCCCCACGCTCTTCAGCTTGTCGATGACCGCCGTTAGGGACGGCTTCTTGTTGCGGCTGGGGGACTTCCCTTTGGCGTTTGGGTTGTTTGCATTGTTCTGGTTTCCCCCTCCACCGCTGCTGCCTCCCCCACCGCCACCACCTCCCCCACTCCCTCCTCCCCCTCCACCACCTCCTCCGCCGCTGTTCCCCCCACCTCCCCCTTGCCCTCCACCTCCTCCCCCCGATCCACCCCCTCCTCCCCCGTACTGGGACTGCGACCCGCCGGAGAAGGCCATGGAGCCGGAGGAGGAGCCGGACGAGGAGGAGGTGGACATGTTGCCGGAGGACGAGCCCCCTCCCATCGGCTTCTGGGACCCCATCCCGCCCCCGGAGGATGACTTGGACCCCCCCGAGCTGCCGCCGCCCCCGGAGCCCATCGGGGACTTGGCCTTGGAGGAGGGCGGGGTCCCGGGGACCCCGGACTGCTGCATCTTCATGGGGGAGGACAGCTTCTCCCCGGAGCTGCCGGAGCGGGAGTGCGAGGGGGAGATGTTGGGCTTCATGTTGGGGTTCATCAGCGACCCGGGGGGCTTGCCCCCTAGAGGTTTCATCTTGTTACTGCTGCCGATCCCTCCCCCGCCGCCCCCCGGTCCCGTCAGCCCGTGCTTGGTGATGGGGGAAGACCCCGGCTTGACCCCCATTCCCTGAGAGGACCCTTTGGACTGGGACTGCCCCGGCCCCATCCCCCCCCCGCCGGGCTTGGAGCTGCTGCCCTGGGCCATGGCTCCCTCCTTGGTCTTGATCTTGCCGGAGGAAGAGGACGAGTGGGTGTGATGGCCTTTGCCGCCGCCGCTGCCCGCCCCCATCCCCACAGCGCTGCTGGAGGCGGAGCTACTGGAGGTGTACCCCCCGTGGGACGAGGTCTTCCCCCCGGAGAGCGTCCCTTTGGGGATCTGAATGGTGATCTTGGGGATCGGCGGGGTGGCGCCCCCGGGGGGGGTCTGCGAGCGGCCCCCCGAGCTACCGGGGGACTTTGAGCCGCCGCCGCCGCCCATGCTCCCCCCGGAGCCGGACCCCCCGCTGGGGGGCGTGTACGGCCGGCCCCCGGAGCTGTGGGAGGGGGACTTCCCGTCGGTGTCCAGCTTCTTGCGTTTGGGCAGCTTTTCTTTGGACTTGCCCTCGCTGGACGGTGTCCTGCTGCGCTTGACCTGTTTCCCTTCCCCCATGCCGCCGCCGCCGCCCCCGCCACACATGCCCATCCCAGAGGAGCCTCCTCCTCCTCCTCCTCCTCCTCCTCCGCCCTCCTCCTTGGGTCTCATGAGTCCCTGTTGCAGCAGCTGCTGCTGCTGTTGTTGTTTCACTTTAGCTTCTGCGTTCTTGAAGTCGCCTCCCGCTCCCGGCAGCGCCATCATGAGCGGGCTCTGGCTGCCTCCAACGCCCCCGTGGGCGGAGTGGGCGTCCCCCAAATCGGGCGCTTGCACCAGGAGGGGCTTCCCCCCGCCGCTGTTCCCCCCGCCGAAGACCATGCCGATGTCGAACGGGTCCTTCATGGAGGGCTCCGGGGTGCTCTGGTCGTGCGGCGCGGGGTTCTGGGGGGTCCCGGACGGCGTGTTCTGCTGGCTGCTCCCCCCGAAGCCTTTGACCAGGTCCAGGTCCCCGTCGGCGCTCGGCGAGCTGTCGTCGAAGTACCGCTGGGAGAAGCCGTGGCCGGACGTCAGCAGGTCCGGGTTGAAGTCGGCGGCGTCGGGGAAGAAGTTGGAGTCGCCGCTGGTGGGCGTGTCGGCCGTGGCGGTGGCGTCCGCGATGAGGTCCGCCGCGTCCGTGAAGGGGATCTCGTTGCTGTTGGTGTTGAAGATGTCCGCCGAGTCGAAGACGGCGCTGCCCTGGCCCGAGCTCGAAGAGTCCCGGATGGGCGTGTCCAGGGGCCCGCCGTCCTCCCCCCCGCTGCCCATGTGGTGCTGGCCCGGGCCGCCGCCGCCGCCGCCCTTACCCGTCTGCTCGGGCAGGTCCGACAGGATCTCCGTGATGTCCGGGCCGATGCTGTCCGAGCTGGACAGGCGGACCATGCGGGGGGGCATGGCGGGCTGCAGCTGCTGCTGCTGCTGCTGCTGCTGCTGCGATTGGACGTGGGGCTGGGCGTGGTAGGGCACCACCGGGCCCGAGGGCGGGGTCCCGCATTGGCTGGGCGCCGGGGTGATGCTGTGGGGCGTGTCCAGGCCGTCGCCGGGCAGGTTGACGTCGAAGATGGGGTTCTGCGAGGCGTCCACGTCCATGGAGAAGAGCTCGCGGTGGAAGTCGTCCTCGTGCGTGGCCTGGTGCTGGTGGTGGTGCTGCTGCTGCATGGAGCTCGGCCCCTGGCCCTTCATCCCCATCCCGCCGAGGCCGCCGCCGCCGCCGGGGCCGACCCCGCCGCCAGGAGTGCCGGGCATCGGCCCGCCCTTCTCCGTCCCCCGCGGGCGCTTCTTCTTCCCTTTGCTGCCGCTCCCGGGGCAGGCTCCGCCCATGCCGTCCATCCGGGGGGAACCGGACGAGGAGTTCTGCCGCTCCAGAGGGCTGGAGCCGTACAGCGCGGCAAAGTCCTGGGTGGGGTTGTCCTTCAACAGGTTCATCAGCATGGGGTGGTTCTTGGTGTTGCTGGCCGGGGAGGAGGTGGGGGGCGGCGTCTGGTGGGGCTGCGTGGGGGCGTTTTGGGAGCTGGGGCTGGAGCCCACGCTCCCGGTGATCTGCAGGAGGCTGGTCAGGATGGGGTTCTGGGTGACCTTGTTGTAGTCGTCCACGTGACCTTGTCCTTGCTGTAACTGCTGTTGTTGTTGTTGTTGTTGTTGCTGTTGCTGCTGCTGGACGGATGCCCCGGCTTGCCCCAGGCACTCCCCCCCAGCTTGGGCCGGCCCGCGATTCATCCCGAACAGAGTGCTGATGGGGCCCGCGAAGTTGGGGCCCCCGGGGGGTCCGGCGCCCGTGGGCGTGTTGCCCCCGGCGAGCCCGGGCAGGCCCATGGGGTTGGCCCCGTCGCCCGCCATGTTGTAGGAGGGGCTCCCGGAGGGCGGCAGGTTGTTCTTCACCATGATCTCCACCGTCTTGGCGATGAGGGACAGGGCCGGCGTGTCGGCCTGGATGGTCTCCGCCTTCCTGCGGATGGCCCTCATGGTCACGGGGATGGACATGCACCTGGGGAGGGGAGACGGAGGAGGTTGGTGTGGGGGCTGATGGGAGAGGTCTGATGAATGGCACCCAACCGCAGTGCTTTTTAGGTACCGAGACAAAACGCTTACTATTGAGTTACTATCTAGTAGTGCATAATATGTATAGACAGGGTTTTCCTGGCTGAAAAAGAGGTAATGGTGTAATCTAAAAGCTGGAACAGCAGCATATATGGAAATGTAATTGAAAGAAAAAGGCAATTGGTGTGCTATACAAGGTTAATATACACGTTACCGATAGGAAACACTTTCACAATCACATTTCAACTGGTGTGTGGACGCAGAAATGTAGAGGTTATTATGACACTGTATTACACCGCTGAAGAGTAGCCGCTTGTCCTTTGAACGTATTCGAAAGAATAGTTATTTTATTGATATTATAAATAGAATACAAACTGGTGAGTAACAAAGAATGTATAAAAAGGTGAGGTCCAGGTTTCTTTTCGGCTGCACAAGCGACAACCTGACCCTACAATGCATCTAGTCTCATCCCTCCTCAAGAGAGATTACATCATTTACATGGAACATCTTGTAGTAGTAGTTTTGTCAATAAATACATTTGTTGGTGTAACATGCATTAATGTCTTACAACTGCTGAGCCTTTAATGACCTGCTCTCATTAGTTTCACTTTTACTTAAAAAAGATTGGGACAACCTGAAAAATGTTCATATTTAATATCAAACTAGGTTACCCCCTGCAGTGAGAGTAGACTCGTTGGATTTCCCTATCAGAAGGCTGGGCTGGCCTATGGATGACCCATCAACAGTGTTATGAAGTCTTTAACCTCATAGCTTAACTTTTGATAACAAATTATCTTTCATTTAACCATCTATTCTTAGATATTCATGAGCCTACCGATGAGGCTAATGAATTGTTAAGGCTAATTGCCATCACACTTGTGGAATCAAGTAGGCTCTCTGCCTTGAACACAAGACGGGCGCTAATTCGACTTCCAGCCCTGGTCATATCTTCAGATGTGATCACGCCAGACAGATGGGGCGCAGGAACCTATGTTTTATTCAGGTACATTCCTGTTCTTGGGTGCAAAACAAAGATCAGCCCGTTTCCTCCGTGGGAATCCAAATCACATGAACGTGTCCATGAATGAAATAAAGTCTGTAGCTCTCCAGGAAAGTAAGCTCTACTTCAGCGCTTGTATTCTGCCTCAGTTCCCCGTAATTAAGATAAACTGCCAACGCAATACGCCACTGGAATTATATATAAGGCTTGATTTGAAAGGCTACATTCATGTGCAATGAGCGCAATATTTAACCATGATGAGAAACAATTATAATCCAAACTGAAACAGAGGCGGGGAAGATTGTGGAAAGCCTGCTTGTTCAGCATTGAACATTTTCAAACAACAACCAACCCTAGAGATGCATCCTCTATGTAAATAGTAGGCACCAGCAGGTCTTCACATGAAGGAGTACTCACCTCTGGACCACTTTGGTGATGAAATCATCGGTGCAGATCAGGGCGTCCGACATTCCCTTGAACAGCTTGCAGGCCACCTGTTTAGAGTCAATCACCTCCATCACCACTAGAGGGAGGCAGATAGGGGGAAACAGAGGACTCAGACACCATAATACCTTGACAAAATAATCCCAGTAGTATAAAGTAGAGCCTTCATTGGCCCAGGGCCAGAGCGAATACAGAGACAGGACATTAAGAAGCAGGCAGGGCTGTTGTTCCCAAACCATTTGGCCCACTCCAATATGGCCATTATTGTGACCCCAACAACTGCTTCCACACTTTAAAGCCAATTCAAAATCACAAACATGTTTTCTTCATAGTCGTTTTCTTGTTGGCAAGAAAGTTTCTTTACTTGTTTTTTCCGCTTTGAACACAGAATCCTGTTTGCTTCGTTGTCATGTACGACAGCCACATGCTTGCCTCCTGGAATGTCATTTGCATCCATGTCTGAGCTCAGTGTTTGAGCAATTCTCGCTGTGTTTTGACTCTCTACCATGTCTCTGCATAAGTAATGAACCATGAAGTATTCATAGTTTTTCATTTTGTAACCATCCACAACCTCTTAGTCGAGGGGGAACCCTCGACCCCTCGGCCGGGACGAGGTGCATGCGGACAGACCCGGGGCGGTTGGAGAGGCTTACCACACACGAGGGATTCATTGACCGGGTGCTGGAAGGAGACGCTGAAGCTGGAGTCGGTGAGGGGGCACACCTCAAACTGCAGGAGCCCCGCGGCGTCTGAGGAAAACAGCATCAGTGAACAAGGTCTCTGCTGGCCCAGCGTGCATCAGGAGACACGACCACACCACAGCTTTAGGCAGCAGACGGACACATCCCGCCTTACTTACTGTCGGCCTACTTGGCACCTATCTCTCCTGTGTGTGTGCGTGTGGTTATTTACGGCGTTATATTTTATCAGACTGTAAAATAAGATGGTGTTTGGACTGCTTACGGAGGCGTTAAATAGCACGTTTTCATAACAGTCAAAATGCTCATCTTGAGGAATATGCGTGGTCAGAAAGTAGCATATGGATCCACGTTTCCATTCTGTTCACATGAAGGCGGTCTTGTTCTACTAGGCTACTGCATGAATACCTATAAATTACAATGTGTGTCCACTAGGTGTCTCCAAATACTTAAATAGAAAAGCCACATTCACTTCAGTAGTATTCGGATATGAATGCATGACAGATTAAACCAACATTATGAGGGGTTAAAAGTTCTCTTCTGCATTGAAGACTATGAGAGGGGGTTTCTTATTGCTCTCTTATGAAGACTTGATCACTGACGTGGCTCATTTCAGGTGAAGCCTTTTGCAATAGGACTGAATAGGTCAAATGAAAAGCATTTGAAGCATCATCCAAATATCCTGCTTTCATAGCATGTGATGAGACAAATTAAGTTATATTAACATATTATGATATAATGAGCAACATATTGATGCCATTTATATCAGTTCAATAAAGAAGAGCAACCTACACAAGAATTTTTCAATGCACAGGAGGAAAGTCGACTCTGTAGGAAGGTGGATTAATCTGCACTTCATATTAGACTACTATCGCATTGATGTGGATTTTCTATTTGAATTAGAATTCTATTTTATTAGAGTAGAACGACACCACATCGGTATTGCTTTTATAAGGTATATTAATGTGGACTATTGGTAGAACAGCCACTGAACGACATAAAGCCTAGATGTAGGCCTACAATAACTAACATCCAACTCACATGAGCACTTTTATGAGTCATAAAAGGCGGAAATATGGATCCATATCCTACTTTATGAGAACTTAACGAGACAAAACGTGATGATCCAAGAGAAAACAATGTTTAGCCAACAGAGGAGCTCATTTGACTGTTATGAAACTATTGAACGCACTATTTACCGTGTCGAATAGCGCGTTTATAAGCTGTCTTTCACGCCTTTGTAGAGTTAAGGAAAAGAAGCATTAAAAATTCATAAAGTCATAGTCAGTCATAAAATACGCCGTAAAAGACGGCGTAATGACATCTGAAACACTTTAGTTCATGCCGATCTTCATGAACACGTCTACAACGAGGCGTCGTTTGGAGCTCTCTAGCCTTCCATTCGTGCCCGCGTGGAGCTCCACCCACCTTCCTTGACGGAGGTGCGCTTGACGCAGCTGCCCACCAGCGTGTTGTAGGCGGCCTGGTGGCGGATGATGTCCAGGATGGCCGGGACCTGCGCCGGGTGGCGGAAGGGGATCTTGCTGACCAGCGCCCCCTGCAGGGAGCGCCCGTCCTGCACGGGGGCGTCGCCGTTCAGGAAGTAGCAGTGCTGCTGGTCTGGAAGACACTGGGAGGGGGAGGGGAATGGGCGACCGGTCACACCGGGATAGCAGAGAGGGAATGGGACTTTTGCGATAACGATGCATGCAATTTAAGGGAAACGTTGGGCCGACCCAGTTTTAATTGTTCATCTTTAAACTTGCTTAGGGTTTTTGTGTCGTTTATGCCCAGGGCGGTGAAAAAGGAACAGGTAATGAGAGAGGAAGAGGGAGGGAGTTTCATGTAGCATAGGAACACAGGTCGGAATCTAACATGGGTTGCTACAAGGCAGATCTCCTACATAGTTGGTTCCATTGATTTCCATCAGAGTATGAATTAAAAGCATGTTTGTGGTGTAGTGTAGTGTAGGGTAGGGTAGTGTGTGTGTGTGTGTGTGTGTGTGCACACTTACAGAGTAGAAGTGCATGTTGTGCGAGGGCTTAGGGGGCGGTCCTCCTTCGTCCAAGCGCTGTAATTGGCTGTGGACGATCAGCTGGTACAGAGGGGAGAGGGCTGGGGGGCTGTCGAACACTGGGATCCCTACGGAGAGACGCAGACAGGCTGTTACCACACTGGCACCCCCGAGCAACGCTGGAGCTGGGGTCACCGTTCAACGCACTGCTCACAACCATGGTGACGATCAGCGCGGCGACGGCAACACAACGCTGATCTTCACAGAGCTGCCTGCATTCATACTTCCACCTCACGTTCAATTGTACACAAGGGGGCTATGTATAACGCTTACGTCTGTAAATGTTTATGACACAAAGAGAAAACCCAGACACAGGAATGTGAGACCAAGTCTGCTTCAGGGAAAATATGTACTTCTGTTGGTCAACAATAGCGTTCCATAGTTATACAAGTTAAAAGTTAAATGTGTGATCTTAGGTGCACTCTGCCTGGGTGCATAGACCGTGTGTGTGTGTGTCTGTTTGTGTGTCTATGTGTGTGGGTGTGTGTGTACTAACCCGTTGCAGCCCCCATGCGCTGGATGAAGGAGAGGGAGAAGGCCATTGGTTGGTTCAACTTCAGGAAGAAACACACGGGGAGATCCACGCAGTTGGAGTTGGTGACCGAGGAGAAGGAGGGTGTCCTGAAACACACACACACGTTAAATTCAGCCCGTACTAATGTAATACACTTCAACTTCACATCTATGGCAGGCTTTTCCTAGGGTGCAGTACCCTTTGTTGTCCACTGGGTGGGAGCCGGTGATGAGTGGGGCGATGGGCAGCTTGTAGATGGACGAGGTTCCCTCCACGGTGACGTACACACTCACGCCCAGGCTCCTGGGAACTGTGAGACACAGTGAGGGCGTCACATACCATCATAGACGTCCTCCACCCCGAGGTGTGTGTGGTTAAAGGCAAATAATGGACGTCACTAGGGCTTAGAACCAGGGTTTGCCTCCGCAGATTCTCCAACCCCAACGTTAAACCGATTTGTTCAAAATATTTAAAGAACCGCAATACGCATCATATCCACACTCAGAAATCCTTGTAATATCATATCGTGATGGCCCTGCAAGTTCCCGTCACTAACCATATGCCATAGACCATGGCCACTAACCAAAGTATTCTTCTTTCATTCATAGTTTGGGCCCACCAAGTTTTTGGTGTTATACAGGCAATTTATTTAGCCCGTATATATAGAGAAAATAAAGGCAGAGAATCAGCAAGAAACTGAACAGAAGGGAGACTACCTCTTGGCAAAATGACCTGGGTTGTGGATGAATCCATAAATAAAAGATAAACCCTGGGATAAAACAGGCTTGTATTTTTTGTTAAACAGATAGAACCCTGAATAAATCATCATCTCTGTCATTAACAGTGCAGGCTTATTGTATTGCATACAGAGAGTTGCTTGTCCATTCTTCTTAAAGTTAATCTAATGGGCGATTCAAAACTAAATCTGGCGTTAGACATCTTGATGCTTACAGCTAGGCTGCCAGGCTGAACCTTGGGGATCGAACTCAGCACTTTTGGGCGGGGACGTGGGACAAAGCCGCAACACTATCCCAACCTCCTATATTTCAATCCAATATATCCATTAGCTTATTGACACAGTCACACCCTCACCGGCATCTGGCTGTCAGTTTGCACGCAATGCCCACTTCATTCAATTAAAGGGTCCCAATTTTAGAATGGCCGTTACAATTTTAAAACACATTAATGACATCATGAGTGGGCGTGTCCACCCAGATGTCTGAGGGACAGCCCAGCCTTCCAGTCAGTACAGCCCACTGGTAGGCATGGATGTGAAACATGGATATGAATATGTGGAGATGTGCTGGGCGACCTCGTGCTGCCCTCACCGTTGGTGTCCGTCAGGTTGAGCTGGGTCCCGGTGCCCTCCTCGAACACGTCGTACGGAGACACGTAGCACTGGAGGGACACCAGGCGGCCGCCGCTCCGGCCCGTCAGCAGGCCCACACTGCCGTGGAGAATGGTCTCCACCGTGTTAGCGTTGGTGGCTAACCTGGAAACACACGGGAAATAGACCTCACCAAAATGGCCGACAAGACACGTCCCTTTGGGACAGCGTAATGGGATTTCTGCCAGTATTATTTTTATCTTTTGAAGATTCTTTCAAAGTGTTTGTGGGACTTGAGGCATCAGCTTAAAGAAGATAAGGTTTGAGTATTGTGTTAAAGATGTTTAACCACTTAACCACTGCATTAGGTTGGCAGTGGTTAAGGCATGAGGTTATGAATCATACTTTAGGTTTAGCTACCTGAACATGTGCATCATCTTGGTGAGGTCGAGCTCCAGCGACTGCAGTGCGAGGTACATCTTTGTTTTCAGCTTACTGGAAAACACAAGAGAGACCTCATTACAAACACATATAAAACATTCATCCAAAAAACATTCTCGTTAATAGATAATCAAAGCCTTAATCATTGTCAACAATATTTCACAAGGATTCTATATATAGTGTACGTATAACTGGACCTGATGGATGCAAATGTGTTTCACCAATATAGCCTTTCAGTTTATAGAAATGTTGAATAAGGCGTCATTACACATAAAGCATTTTTTCTGATCCTAAACTTTGAAGCAAAAAGGACCAATTGTCAGTCAGTAGCGAGTGGATATTTTGTGTGCATGCTGTCACTACTGAGGGGGTCACTACTGGGAACGACACTACTGAGGGGGTGGCCTACTTGTCTCCAGGGACCTTGTAGAGGTTGACCAGGCCCTTGAGATGCTTGGAGAACTCTTCAAAGTTCTTCTCCCTGAGGCCGGGCAGAAGAGGGCGGTGGGGACGTTAGTGTTCAGGGCATGCAGACAAATGCAGCGGAGTTGATCGGAGTTCAGTGCAGACACAATACTCAGTAAGTTGGATGTTAAATTCTCACCTCAGGTGCTGGATCAGCTCTGGACAGCTCTGTAGTCAACACATTAGGAAGGGATACCAATATTAATATTATTAATTATTACAAGGAGGTCAATCCATTCAGCATGATAGCCAATGCGGGGTTCCGCAGAGGATCTCAAAAAAGTCTCTGAAAGATAAAAAGACTCTAGAGGAATAAAAAATCACCAACAACACCATTAGACAAACAGTAACTAGCACAGGTAACTTGCATCGGTAACCAGCACACCATTGGAGGTATTGAAAAAAGGGAATTAATCATGGATATGGATAAATATTACGATATTGTTATGAATTCTAAATACCATTATAAACAGCTTAACTGAGGTTCATTGCATTGTAGAATATGGACATTTAAAGTATGTTGTCAGACCCAAACCTGGGTGACCTCTCTGTCAGATGTTTCAACCCTCACATTAGGATCTATTTCTACACAGACTACACTGTGTGCCGCGATAAGTCTTTGATTTCAGAACATCTTAAACAACCACTAAAAGAACAGAACGGATAGTATGGAGGGGTTGGGGAGGGGTGACTGACCGCTGGGTTCTCCCCGTGGTGCGCCACCTTCACGTCCACCAGCTGCCCGGCCGGCTCCAGCTGCACCTCCACGTAGAACATGTCCGAGGTGATGTAGCACTCCGTGCCCGACGGGGAGAGGTGGGAGCCCAGCCTGGAGGCACCGAGCGACCCCAGGAGGAGGAGGAGGAGGATGGAGGGAGGAAATCAGAGGGGTTGGATGAGTGGACTCAGCAGTGAGCCATCAATGAGGTCGCTGTGGGTTACAGGGCACACCGCAGTGTAGCAGTGTTCCCACAACGGAGGTAGGATGAAGCACTGACGACAAGAACTTTGTCAGAAGAAGATAAACACACACGTTGATTTGTTTTTTGCAGGGGCTGGGCAACTTTTTATCAGCCAAAAACTTTAGTGTGTAGCGCCAGCCCATAGTCATTATCGTTATAACGTACGGTGTTGTCACATTGAAGCACTGTAGAGGGAGAACTCACATGTTCTGGCGAGCAATGGACTCCAGACGATCCGTCATAGAGGCCAGAGAAGACACTGAGGAGAGACCAGACATGTAAAGACTTCCCCTGTGTAACGACCAGCTGCTTCAAGACACCTGCTCCCGGATAGAGTTCCCTGTTCACTAACTTTTATACATTACTTACTGAATTTTCATTATTTTATGAAATTATACAATCACACAAGAATAAACCCTTCCATCTTTACAAATAAGCATCAAATCAGAAGGTTGCTGATGGTAGTACTGTTTTATTGTTACAAATAATAAATAGGTAAATAAAAGAATACAAAACAAAATGGACGCTTGTATTGAAGAGGGGACATGCAAGGAGTTCTGCCGTTACCCAATTTTATACAATTCATCTTTGAAGGAATATAAAAAGGCACACGAAGGGTGCTAAACTCCTGAAACGCTTGGAAAAGATGAAATTTCATTTTCTTTCCTGCTGCTCATGTTTCCTCTTATTGACTTTTAGAGCATTCGGCCCAATGAATTCTGGTGCATTACTGCCACCAACTGGCATGGAGCCTCCCCGGTCAGACTCCATCCCTCTCCCTGGGGAAGGGTCCTACCTTTCAGGGCTCTCTGGAGGGTCTCCAGGCAGGTGAGGAGGAGCTGGTGTCCAGCTGCGTGCATCGCCCCACGCTTCTCCTGTGAACAGACAGGTAAAGGAGCTGAGACCGTCAGGGGAGTACAGGTGACTAACTGCTGTGACCGATTCAGAGTCCAACACCCTGAGTATCATGGACCAACCACTGATCTAATCAAACAGTGATTTGATCCATTTCTTATCAGATAAAAACGCTAGAGGTTATGTGCGTTAACTTGTTAATGTTAACAGCCCAAATATAAGATACGCAAGATATACAAATTTGTATTTAACCGTACATGCGTTTTTTTTTAAGTAGCATATAACAATATATGAAGTACTTAAAATATAATTCAAAGAGATACGATGTAAACCACTAGCGGCCTCTCATGGCCAGAGTAAGCATCAGAGAGCATTGCATACAGAGTACAGCACCGTAAAGTCACAGGGGGTCTCACCATAGCCTGTCGGACCACCTTGCTGGTCTCCTGCCATGGACGAGAGGCGCTGTGTTTGGCATGGAGGCGCTCTAGTAAAACCGCCACACGACTCTGCTTCTCCGCTTCTGGAAACACACAGGTCAAGGGTTATTTTTTCTACTTCTGCTTCTTGCATTGATGGTTTCTTCTGTGTCGGAGACTCTGGGTCTAGTCAAAATAACGAAAATCCTGAATCCAGTGACATCATGTGATCTAAACATAATGTGAAGACGATGTGTCTACAAATGAGAAATTTAACATATATGCCAACCTCCTCGACTCATTCATCATAAATTAAGTGATAACTTAGCAGGAAAGAGGAATCGAGGTGTCCATCGCCCTCTATAGTTGTACATGGACCAACCTAACCTTAGTTTTACATTTACTAACCCTAAACCTAGTTTTACATAAACTAAGCCTAACCTTAGTTTTACAGTTACTGTACTAATCCTGAACTTAGTTTTACATAAATTAACCATAACCTTAGTTATTGCATAGTTGGAAAGCTACAGGTATGTGATGCTAAGCTCCACAGCGTAACGCATACAGTATTATTTACACTTAAGGCAAATCACACGTTCACTCAGGCTTGGGAACACTAGTGTCTTCCACACCCAGAACTGGCTTGTCTGCATCCTCCTCTGCATACACTTATACTATAATTGCAGCTGATGAGTTTTGGGCTTAAGACAATATAAATTAATGCAAATATTATGATCTGTCTACTCTCACAACACGTGAAAGTGTCATTCTGGTTGGCCCATGAGAACTACTATCTACTTTTTAGTCACTTTGCAATGCTTACAGTCAATACAGATACATGTCAAACAGGAGCAGATAGGGGTTAGGGCATCTTGCTCCATGATACCTACAGGTAGACTGCAGCCTTTGGGTTCAGCAGTCTACAGTAGGTATACACTGAGCACACTATACAAACAATACATTTAATCAAAATGCCATGGCTTGTTTTTAAAGCAACTCCCTGACCTTCATGATCGATCAAACAGTCATCCTAAACATGACTTATCTAACCCTTGCAGGTTAAGACGCT
>NC_079429.1:15166306-15168806 GCF_026213295.1 Gadus chalcogrammus
TTGTGCGTGCGTACCTGCGTGTTTGTTGTTCTCCTCTCCCTCAAGTGTTTTTTTAATTCACCAGATGATTCCCCCCCCCCCCCCCTGCCCCCTATCCTTGGGTTAGGAGGAGGACTACCCATCTCATACACTCCCCCAGCAGATAATCTCTTAATCTGGGAAAACAGGAGGGTGCCACTGAGGCAACACCACCCTCTCAGAATCCCCGCATCAGGACCGACTCCCATCTCTGTTTATCCTCCTCCTTGAGGAGATGAGGGGAGAGGTGATGACAGGAGAGGAGAGAGGGGGGGGGGGGGAAGGGAAGAGGGGAGAGAAGTGCAGAGCAGAGGTAGAGGAGAAGAGAGGAGTTGGTGGGAGAGGGCAAGAATAGGAGGGGAGAGAAGAGGAGATGAGGGAAGAGGAGCTAGGAAAGAAGAGAAGAGAAGCGGCGCGGAGGATGAGCAAAAGAGAGGAATGAGGCGGAGGAGTCGAGACTAAGAGATTAGTGAGGAGAAGAGAGGAGAAGAGAGGAGAAGAGAAGAGAAGAGAGGAGGGGGAAGGAGAGGAGGGGAGAGGAGAGGAGGGGAGAGGATTGGAGAGGAGAGGGAGGACATTCAGAGGAGGACATGAGAGAAGAGGAGAAAATCATAGTTTCGACCCCTTTAACCTTAAATAGGATATAAATTGTTTCATCTTTTGAAAGTAAAAGTAAAAACTTTCGGTGTCATCATAGACAGAAGTATGAATCAGGGGTGTGAATTAATGTCAATGTTATTGTTAAGGGTGAAACAAAAGAAAAACACACAGCCAACACATTTCCACACATTACCCCTGAGTGTAACAACACTTCCAGGCCCCACCTGTACTGTATGTAAACCGTGTAGCCGCGTGTGAATAATATAAAACATGTGCGTTGGGTGGTGGGCTGGCAGGTAACCATCCAGCAGCAGCAGGTGGATGGTTCTCATTTAAAGCTCAGAGAGGATGAGGAAGACCTGGCATCCAAACCATATGGTCCCATCGCCCCCTGATCACACCTGCCAGCCCACCCAGCAGATGTAGAGGAGGCCCCTGTTTACTTACTGTATATCCGTGGACGTGTACAGTCTACACACACACACACACACACACACACACACACACACACACACACACACACACACACACACACACACACACACACACACACACACACACACACACACACACACACACACACACACACACACACGTGTACTGACGTTTTTCTGCAGTAGATAAAGATTCTGGTTGGACTTATTTTTTACTACATTTAAACACTTATGATAGTAATGCTAAAAATGCTAATAATGATAAGAATTATGATAATAATGATGCTTGAATAATGATTGGAGAAACTATCAACGCAATTACACTTTTTCAGTAGTAAAAACTATAACAAAAGATTTGGGAAAATGCTGTTTAGATGTGTTCGGCTCGACAGTTGCTTGCACAGGTTATGGTAGGTCTACCTAAGAAACTGCAGGAATGCAACCCATCCCCATAGAGAATTCCTATATGGCATAAATATGTGTTATTTGTTGTGTTGCGTTAAACATGGATGTAGTGTCCACATATATGTGGTGAATTATGTAGCTCCAACACTAACAAAAATTATCTTTGTTTCCTTCATGAGAGCACAAAACAGTTTGTTTAATGCTTCTCTCGCTACACTAATCAAAAAATATTCACTTGTTTACATTTTCTGGAATGTGTGCAATTGTTAGGATTGTTTTGACAGAATGTGAGTTGATATTTGACCAAATGATTTTGGGAAGTTTTGGGAAAATGCTAATTTTTTCTTATTTTGCAAGCCTTGTCCTTTCTCCAGAATTTGCTCCCTGAGCGCAGAGGGATGGTGTGAATCTCTCTCTCTCTCTCTCTCTCTCTCTCTCTCTCTCTCTCTCTCTCTCTCTCTCTCTCTCTCTCTCTCTCTCTCTCTCTCTCTCTCTCTCCCTTTGAGCAGTGTGAGATTGTAATAGACTAATGAACAGCTGTCGCTGAATTGAAACTCTCTCTCAGACATACACAAGCGCCGCGCACCCTCACAGACATGCAGATGTTGGCAAAATATTCACACACTTATACACACATACATAAACAAGCAAACACACACACATACACTTACACTTACACACACACACACACACACACACACACACACACACACACACACACACACACACACACACACACACACACACACACACACACACACACACACACACACAAACACACACACACACACACACACACACACACACACACACACACACACACACACACACACACCACACACACACATCCATATACAACCATATAAGCACACACACACATACACACACACACACACAATAACACCACCATACACAACTATATAAACATGCAAACACACACAAACACCCGCAACTATATGCACGCACATGCACGCACACACATTACTTGACGTGTGGAGATTTTAGTGTTGTTGGTTTGCTGCATGAACTTTTTTAATTTTCTC
>NC_079429.1:15173806-15176306 GCF_026213295.1 Gadus chalcogrammus
GTGTGTAACTTTGTCGGTCGTTTTCCTATCTGTCCCTTCACCAGGTCGGAAAACCAAACCGTCAGGATTTGGGAAAGCTTTTTTACTTTATTAAAAAACTAAATTTTTGGTTGAGAATAGGACAATATTTCAAGTCGGCCTAGTAAACATTAGGTTGTAAACTGTGTTAATATATTTAACAACAGAGTGGATCTGGTATTTTACAATCTATGAGACTCTATGAGATCATATAGATATCATCATAACTTTGATCTCATTCATTTCATCATCCATTTTTTTTTAACAAAATATAAAAAGCGTCGTTAAGTTTCATTCAAACATTTTACACAATGCAGCTTATCAAACTACAAGGAACTTTTATTTCATTATCCTTAAATGAAAACTATATTTTCTGCGACCAGGCTTATAAAAGCTGTGGTAGACTATTTGTGGGTGATCGAAAAGATGATTTCATGTTATATCTTTCTTATATATAGGTCAGCAGCACCAGACTGGTTACCCGGCGCTGTACCCGGTAGCCGGTGGTGTTGTACCCGGGCCTTGTGGCCCCTGGATGCCCGCGGGGACCGCAGCATATGGGGCCAAAGGCAGCGGTCCAACGGTGCTGCTTGATGTCCCCGTTGATGTGAGAACATCATAGCGACTGATCGTACGTCATCATGGCTGTCCTGTCTGGAGCGCGATCGGGCCCCCGGTTCCATCGTTTTATTCCGATATTGATCAGATGTTGTGTCATGTTTTCGGAGACTATATAATTGGTTAATTATGGTTTCCTCAATCTGGCTCTGATATATATTCTGTAGACTATCTTTCTGCATATTCTGAGCAGATCCACGTTACGTTGGAAGACTCCGTCCAACCTGCGGACAACCATCCGCTTTCCCTTTTGAGAAGATTTAGTCGTTCTAAAGGACTAATTTTAAATTTTAGGCCGGTCATACAATCACAAAATTTTAAACCTAATTCTCTTGCTTGTTGATTCACTTGAGGTTATTGATAATCTTATCGATCCCTATACACAGACTGTACTCATTTGACCATATTCAATAGGCCTATTCGTTAGTTTGGAGATTTCAAAGCATTTTCTGTCTTAAGTGACACAATTTAACCCAAAGGCCCGACACTCCTTTAAATGTAGGGTGCTACTTTTATATTTATTTAGATTTCATAATCTATATTATAACATATTAAGGTCGTAGACCTATGTCATAGGCCTACTGTGGAGAACCATTCACGTGATTCGTTTACACTTAATTTAAAAGGTGACTATATCACTTAGGCCTATATTTTCCATAATTGTCCACATCTTATGATCCTACGACTGAAGGTGAAACCCGATCTATTATAGAGAGATATTTCAGATATATGTCACATCTTTTGTTACACCTTTTTGAATTCAATGCGCATCTCTCGACACGGTGACGTCAGACAGGCCCGTGGGCCGTTTGCCGCAGTATAAACCGACCACACCAGACTTCAGACCTTTCTACAACAGGTGGACTCCCCCAAAAACAATGTGTCTGGCCTGTACTGTGGATATTAAAGCGTAGCCTACAACACGCTTAGACCTATTGCAGATCAACGTTTAGTTTTAAAATAATCCCATGTTTACAAACAAATTCATATCACTGGGAAGGTCCAACATTAAACAGAATTGGAATGGCTTTTGATAGATACATCAATAGTTTTATAACAATTCAATAAAAACAAGGCTTACTTTTTTTGTATCAACACTGTATAGTTTTATTCTCAGGTCATAGACCTATGAGATATAATGTTAGCCTATTACGTTGTTATTTCTTTATGTTAGACTATAGGCCCGGTCGTGTTTTTTATACGCGTGTGTCTACACAGCCACACATTCGACCTTGTGATGTTAAGGAAATAGATCGACTTTAATCGTATACTGTCTAAGTGATTCCTGAGGGAAAGGGGGGTAGCACAATCATCCAATATCAAGTTATTTAATAAACAGTTTTTTATTTTTTGTCATTGTATTCTTGTGGTCGTTGTTTTTTTTTTACATCGTTTATGTCCAAACCAACTGTTATTATTGTGCATACAGGATATACTGGGACACCTTGGTCAAATATACAAGATTATAGCGTGACATCGGGTCTACAGAGAGGGGTGTACAGAGATATTACAGTAGGAATGTCAGTCTGGTTCGGGGGTGTCTTCCTCTCTCCGGTTCCTGGGGGTCTCAGTTGTGGAAAAACGCGTTGAGATCCTCGTACGGCGGGGCCCTGTCGTGGTGCGTGTGCACGTCGTGGAAAGGCGGAATGTTTTCCGAATGCGCGCCGCCGATCCGCGCTCCCGGGGGCCCAAACGGCAGGTTGTGAGGAGCCGGGGCACGGGCCGTGGTCAGCCCGGAGTAGTGCATAGAGTAGTGATAGTTCCTGTCCGTATCCGAGTCCTGGCCTGGCCGGTTCGACAGCCCGCCGTTGTGGCACACAGGGGGGCTGTGTGGCGCCTCGTAGTCCGGGCTGTTGTAGTCTGG
>NC_079429.1:15186306-15188806 GCF_026213295.1 Gadus chalcogrammus
GTTTTAGGTTACACATCAGGTTTGCATTTACACAACTTATTGTTTGTGGGTAAACTGTTTGCACAGAACTCAAATGTATGTGTGAATCCCAAGTTTACTGCTACGGATCAAATATACCAGTATAAGCCAAAGGTACAAAACGTTTTCCCCACATTTGACCCTACCTCCTGAATAGCCAATGGGGATGCTGCGATTAACATAACATTTGACCATCCAATCAGGCATATCACATAGCCTGGGACCCCGACGCTCAGAAGAAAAACATCCTCTGCCACCACATTGTGATCAAAACTCTTTCCAGTGTCAATGCCAGACAGTTTTAGTTTGGTCATGAGTATACTCCTCAATAAGGGTAATACTGAAGAAATACACGTCGGTGTGAACCTATAAGTTAAAGGTCAACCGTCTGTTCAGCATGACGATGACAAAGCATTGCTACTGTCGTCCATTCGATGAGAAAACTTGTTGAGTTAACTGTGAAAATGCTAGTGGTTTAGTATTGCTAATACTGCATTTATAAACCTCCATGTACGCTGAACTGCAGGACTCTGAAATCCCTATCCCATATCTGCTGTCTTCTACTGTTAGATTTCCTCTTTATAGTATTCCGGCTCAAATAGATCTTTTCTTCCTAACACTTGGCTGAAGATATATTCTACATTTGAGATGCAGATTGGTATTCATTGCTAGCCATTATTAAACCATGTGTAGCAAGATGCCTAACAAAAAGGCATCTTAAACTGACGGACCCAAACTCCAAACTGATTGCCGGGAGACTTTTATTTTGTCAAGAGTGCCGATATTCCCGATCATCCTAAAATGACTGGTGCTGAACTCTGGAAGGCAGCCAGTGGCGTGCACTCTGAAGCCCATTCATGCGTGCGCTCTGCCCTGAACAAAGCTTTCTAACTCGCCAGACTTTGCTGATCCAAAACCTTCTAAATTACACACAGAATGGAAGACGTACACTTTTACATAAAAACATTGCGTGACCTGTTTCCTCTGAAACAACACTGAGATGTATTATAAGCCTCACGGTTAAACAGGTGAACTCATGACCCTCATTAAGCAGAGTCAGTCTTGCAGTCAACCTGAACTGACACTGCCCACAGCATTTGACTCATTAGCTGACGGATGGGCTCTTACCAGTTCTATCCAATTAAACTAAGATTATAGCTCAACAGGTTCCCCCGCTTTCTGCCTCATTTTCAGGTTGTTGTTTCAATGTGTGTTTTGTGTTTGTTTATCTACCTCGCCTACGGATGCCTACCCTGTGAAACTTTGTAAATTGCTTTGTTTTGTTGTCGCTGCTTGGTCCAGTTTGGAACGTTTTAGACACCTCGAGTGAGGGTGTGGTTCTTCCAGCATGCATACTACTCATGCCCTCTTATGGACTCAACGCTACGTTGCTCCTCACACTGTTGTAGCCAGGATGGCAGTTGGGTCATTTCATAGGGATGAACGCAACATCGGAGAAACAAGAAATCACATGAGCGTTGTCGTTCGATAGAAATCCAATTAGGAAACATGATGTTTCTCTAACATCTCTTTAGTATGTAATCACACTTTGCTGTTGAACCAAAAAAATAACAGAATGTAATTTCGAGCGGAGATGGTTTTTGTTGCGTAACGCTCTGCTAACACCCTCCTTCACCCAAGAACAAGATACATAACACACAATCGGTGGAGATGCAATGTTGTCTGAGAAGCAGACATTTTTTACCCCTTCTTGGGTGGGAAATTGTGGGAGACATTTTGACCCCGGGTTGACCTAATCAGGGCTAATCATATTGAAATCATATTATATTACAAGGTGACAAACAACTTTTTGGTGAGGACATAGTTCCTTTGGACCACTATTAGGAAAGCTCCATAAACCACCCGTGTCATTTCCGAGCAGAAAGTGGATTACACCATGGAATGAGTGGAAGTTTGTTGGTCTCCCTGGTGACGGCAGGTCTACTGGCTCTGCATTTGACTTAATTTGAATGTTTTACTTATGACTTGCTTTTTCATCAATGCAACCAGTGTTTTCGTCAAATTTCAACACTACTTTTTCACACTTTTTCAATATTCTTAAAGACCTTTTTGAAAAATACATATATTGTTTTTAACAGTCTACAATGAATAGCCTACATATCTGAACTGAACATAGCTGAACAATACATATCTTACAAAGTGAATACACTCTAAATCAAGGATGGCTGAGTGTCATTCCTGCTGAGGACAGTAAAACAGCAGCATGGCTTCTGTTTAATATGATACATTTGAAGGTTAACCTGAATATTATAAGGTCTATATATTATATGAGGTCTTTGTCGTGGCAACGCACGGCACTCGACACAGTGATGTGGTGGTATTGTGGTGAGTCCATCAAACTCGACCTGTTTTAGCGAAGATTAACTATAGACATAATACATAGACTCCTATTGCTGAGATACGTCAACATCATCGCCATAGCTGAGAGGCCAAGACTGTCTTGCAAACAAATTCAAATGAG